>NW_025408260.1:0-174359 GCF_905475395.1 Chrysoperla carnea
GAGGTCCTTTATGACTGGACTAAGTATAAATAAGCCAAAAATGATCAAATTTGACATTTTTCCAGAGAAAAAACATTTTTTGAAAATTTTCGATTTTTCAACAAGAGAGTCATGACTATATTAATCATTGAAATTTTGATCCAAGTAAGTGAAAATGTATACAAAGAGGTTCTTTATGACTGGACTAAGTATAAATAAGCCAAAAATGATCAAATTTGACATTTTTCGAGAGAAAAAACATTTTTTGAAAATTTTTGATTTTTCAACATGGAGAGTCATGACTATACAAATCATTGAAATTTTGATCCAAGTAAGTCAAAATGTATACATAGAGGTCCTTTATGACTGGACTAAGTAGAAATAAGCCAAAAATGATCAAATTTGACATTTTTCGATGGAAAAAACATTTTTTGAAAATTTCCGATTTTACAACTAGAATGTCATGACTATACAAATCATTGAAATTTTGATCCAAGTAAGTCAAAATGTAAACATAGAGGTCCTTTATGACTGGACTAAGTATAAATAAGCCAAAAATAATCAAATTTGACATTTTTCAATAGAAAAAACATTTTTTGAAAATTTTCGATTTTTCAACATGAGAGTCATGACTATACAAATCATTTAAATTTTGATCCAAGTAAGTCAAAATGTATATATAGAGGTCCTTTATGACTGGACTAAGTATAAATAAGCCAAAAAATATCAAATTTGACATTTTTCATAAGAAAAAACATTTTTTGAAAATTTTCGATTTTTCAACAAGAGAGTCATGACTATACAAATCATTGTAATTTTGATCCAAGTAAGTCAAAATGTATACACAGAGGTCCTTAATGACTGGACTAAGTATAAATAAGCCAAAAATGATCAAATTTGACATTTTTCATAAGAAAAAAACATTTTTTGAAAATTTCCGATTTTACAACTAGAATGTCATGACTATACAAATCACTGAAATTTTGATCCAAGTAAGTCAAAATGTATACAAAGAGGTCCATTATGACTGGACTAAGTATAAATAAGCCAAAAATGATCAAATTTGACATTTTTCGAGAGAAAAAACATTTTTTGAAAATTTTCGATTTTTCAACATGAGATCATGACTATACAAATCATTGAAATTTTGATCCAAGTACTAGGCAAGATATTTGTCAATTTAGTTTACGAATGTGTAACATATTATATATCAAAATTAGTCGAAAAGACCATGATGTAAATATTGTGTGCATGATTAAATGTAAACAACAATAATAAGTAATAATAAATAAATAAGTGGATAAACAAATTAAAAATTCATTGAGTTGAAAAAATTGCATTCGTGTCTAGAACTCGAATAGCCTAATTGGTAGGGCACTTGACATGAATCCAAGAGGTCCGGGTTCGAGTCCTGGTTCGAGTGTATTTTTTTCAATTCTCTTTAACTAAGATTACTAGGCAAGATATTTGTCAATTTAGTTTACGAATGTGTAACATATTATATATCAAAATTAGTCGAAAAGACCATGATGTAAATATTGTGTGCATGATTAAATGTAAACAACAATAATAAGTAATAATAAATAAATAAGTGGATAAACAAATTAAAAATTCATTGAGTTGAAAAAATTGCATTCGTGTCTAGAACTCGAATAGCCTAATTGGTAGGGCACTTGACATGAATCCAAGAGGTCCGGGTTCGAGTCCTGGTTCGAGTGTATTTTTTTCAATTCTCTTTAACTAAGAGAGTTATGACTTTACAAATCATTGAAATTTTGATCCAAGTAAGTCAAAATTTATACATAGAGGTCCTTTATGACTGGACTAAGTATAAATAAGCCAAAAATGATCAAATTTGACATTTTTCATAAGAAAAAACATTTTTTGAAAATTTCCGATTTTACAACTAGAATGTCATGACTATACAAATCATTGATATTTTGATCCAAGTCAGTCAAAATGTATACATAGAGGTCCTTTATGACTGGACTAAGTAGAAATAAGCCAAAAATGATCAAATTTGACATTTTTCGATAGAAAAAACATTTATTGAAAATTTCCGATTTTACAACTAGAATGTCATGACTATACAAATCATTGAAATTTTGATCCAAGTAAGTCAAAATGTATACGTAGAGGTCCTTTATGACTGGACTAAGTATAAATAAGCCAAAAATGATCAAATTTGACATTTTTCGACAGAAAAAAACATTTTTTGAAAATTTCCGATTTTACAACAAGAATGTCATGACTATACAAATCATTGAAATTTCGATCCAAGTAAGTCAAAATGTATACATAGAGGTCCTTTATGACTGGACTAAGTAGAAATAAGCCAAAAATGATCAAATTTGACATTTTTCGATAGAAAAAACATTTATTGAAAATTTCCGATTTTACAACTAGAAAGTCATGACTATACAAATCATTGAAATTTTGATCCAAGTAAGTCAAAATGTATATATATAGGTCCTTTATGACTGGACTAAGTATAAATAAGCCAAAAATGATCAAATTTGACATTTTTCCAGAGAAAAAACATTTTTTGAAAATTTTCGATTTTTCAACATGAGTGTCATGACTATACAAATCATTTAAATTTTGATCCAAGTAAGTCAAAATGTATACATAGAGGACCTTAATGACTGGACTAATTATAAATAAGCCAAAAATGATCAAATTTGACATTTTTCATAAGAAAAAACATTTTTTGAAAATTTTCGACTTTTCAACAAGAGAGTCATGACTATATTAATCATTGAAATTTGGATCCAAGTAAGTCAAAATGTATACATAGAATTCCTTTATGACTGGACTAAGTATAAATAAGCCAAAAATGATCAAATTTGACATTTTTCGATAGAAAAAAACATTTTTTGAAAATTTCCGATTTTACAACTAGAATGTCATGACTATACAAATCATTGAAATTTTGATCCAAGTAAGTCAAAATGTATACAAAGAGGTTCTTTATGACTGGACTAAGTATAAATAAGCCAAAAATGATCAAATTTGACATTTTTCGAGTGAAAAAACATTTTTTGAAAATTTTTGATTTTTCAACATGAGAGTCATGACTATACAAATCATTTAAATTTTGATCCAAGTAAGTCAAAATGTATACATAGAGGTCCTTTATGACTGGACTGAGTATAAATAAGCCAATAATGATCAAATTTGACATTTTTCATAAGAAAAAACATTTTTTGAAAATTTTCGATTTTTCAACAAGAGAGTCATGACTATACAAATAACTGAAATTTTGATCCAAGTAAGTCAAAATGTAAACATAGAGGTCCTTTATGACTGGACTAAGTATAAATAAGCCAAAAATGATCAAATTTGACATTTTTCGATAGAAAAAACATTTTTTGAAAATTTCCGATTTTACAACTAGAATGTCATGACTAAGCAAATCATTGAAATTTTGATCCAAGTAAGTCAAAATGTATACAGAGAGGTCCTTTATGACTGGACTAAGTATAAATAAGCCAAAAATGATCAAATTTGACATTTTTCGATAGAAACAAACTTTTTGGAAAATTTTCGATTTTTCAACATGAGAGTCATGACTATACAAATCGTTGAAATTTTGATAAAGTAAGTCAAAATGTATACGTAGAGGTCCTTTATGACTGGACTAAGTATAAATAAGCCAAAAATGATCAAATTTGACATTTTTCGATAGAAAAAACATTTTTTGAAAATTTCTGATTTTACAACTAGAATGTCATGACTATACAAATCATTGAAATTTTTATCCAAGTAAGTCAAAATGTATACATAGAGGTCCTTTATGACTGTACTAAGTAGAAATAAGTCAAAAATGATCAAATTTGAAATTTTTCGATAGAAAAAACATTTTTTGAAAATTTTCGATTTTACAACTAGAATGTCATGACTATACAAATCATTGAAGTTTTGATCCAAGTAAGTCAAAAGGTTTACATAGAGGTCCTTTATGACTGGACTAAGTGTATATAAGCCAAAAATGATCAAATTTGACATTTTTCGATAGAAAAACATTTTTTGAAAATTTTCGAGTTTTCAACATGAGAGTCATGACTATACAAATCGTTGAAATTTTGATCCAAGTAAGTCAAAATGTATACATAGAGGTCCTATATGACTGGACTAAGTATAAATAAGCCAAAGATAATCAAATTTGACATTTTTCGATAGAAAAAACATTTTTTGAAAATTTTCGATTTTTCAACATGAGAGTCATGACTATACAAATCATTGAAATTTTGATCCAAGTAAGTCAAAATGTATACATAGAGGTCCCTTATGACTGGACTAAGTATAAATAAGCCAAAAATGATCAAACTTGACATTTTTCGAAAGAAAAAACATTTTTTGAAAATTTTCGATTTCTCAACATGAGAGTCATGACTATACAAATCATTGAAATTTTGATCCAAGTAAGTCCAAATGTATACAAAGAGGTCCTCTATGACTGGACTAAGTATAAATAAGCCAAAAATGATCAAATTTGACATTTTTCAATAGAAAAAACATTTTTTGAAAATTTTCGATTTTTCAACATGAGAGTCATGACCATACAAATCATTGTAATTTTGATCCAAGTAAGTCAAAATGTATACATAGAGGTCCCTTATGACTGGACTAAGTATAAATAAGCCAAAAATGATCAAATTTGACATTTTTCGATAGAAAAAACATTTTTTGAAAGTTTCCGATTTTACAACTAGAATGTCATGACTATACAAATCACTGAAATTTTTATCCAAGTAAGTCAAAATGTATATAAAGAGGTCCTTTATGACTGGACTAAGTATAAATAAGCCAAAAATATCAAATTTGACATTTTTCGAGAGAAAAAACATTTTTTGAAAATTTTCGATTTTTCAACATGAGAGTCATGACTATACAAATCATTGAAATTTTGATCCAAGTAAGTCAAAATTTATACACAGAGGTCCTTTATGACTGGACTAAGTATAAATAAGTCAAACATGATCAAATTTGACATTTTTCGATAGAAAAAACATTTTTTGAAAATTTCCGATTTTACAACTAGAATGTCATGACTATACAAATCATTGAAATTTTGATCCATGTAAGTCAAAATGTATACATAGAGGTCCTTTATGACTGGACTAAGTATAAATAAGCCAAAAAATATCAAATTTGACATTTTTCATAAGAAAAAACATTTTTTGAAAATTTTCGATTTTTCAACAAGAGAGTCATAACTAAATTAATCATTGAAATTTTGATCCAAGTAAGTCCAAATGTATACATAGAATTCCTTTATGACTGGACTAAGTATAAATAAGCCAAAAATGATCAAATTTGACATTTTTCGATAGAAAAAACATTTTTTGAAAATTTCCGATTTTACAACTAAAATGTCATGACTATACAAATCATTGAAATTTTGATCCAAGTAAGTAAAAATGTATACAAAGAGGTTCTTTATGACTGGACTAAGTATAAATAAGCCAAAAATGATCAAATTTGACATTTTTCGATAGAAAAAACATTTTTTGAAAATTTTCGATTTTTCAACATGAGAGTCATGACTATACAAATCATTGAAATTTTGATCCAAGTAAGTCAAAATGTATACATAGAGGTCCTATATGACTGGACTAAGTATAAATAAGCCAAATATGATCAAATTTGACATTTTTCGATAGAATAAACATTTTTTGAAAATTTCCGATTTTACAAGTAGAATGTCATGACTATACAAATCATTAAAATTTTGAACCAAGTCAGTCAAAATGTATACATAGAGGTACTTTATGACTGCACTAAGTAGAAATAAGCCAAAAATGATCAAATTTGACATTTTTCGATAGAAAAAACATTTTTTGAAAATTTCCGATTTTACAAGTAGAATGTCATGACTATACAAATCATTTAAATTTTGATCCAAGTCAGTCAAAATGTATACATATAGGTCCTTTATGACTGAACTAAGAATAAATAAGCCAAAAATGATCAAATTTGACACTTTTCGATAGAAAAAACATTTTTTGAAAATTTTCGATTGTTCAACATGAGAGTCATGACTATACAAATCATTGAAATTTTGATCCAAGTAAGTCAAAATGTATACATAGAGGTCCTTTATGACTGGACTAAGTATAAATAAGCCAAAAATGATCAAATTTGACATTTTTCGAGAGAAAAAACATTTTTTGAAAATTTTCGATTTTTCAACATGAGAGTCATGACTATACAAATCATTGAAATTTTGATCCAAGTAAGTCAAAATTTATACACAGAGGTCCTTTATGACTGGACTAAGTATAAATAAGCCAAACATGATCAAATTTGAAATTTTTCGATAGAAAAAACATTTTTTGAAAATTTCCGATTTTACAACTAGAATGTCATGACTATACAAATCATTGAAATTTTGATCCATGTAAGTCAAAATGTATATATAGAGGTCCTTTATGACTGGACTAAGTATAAATAAGCCAAAAATGATCAAATTTGATATTTTTCCAGAGAAAAAACATTTTTTGAAAATTTTCGATTTTTCAACATGAGTGTCATGACTATACAAATCATTTAAATTTTGATCCAAGTAAGTCAAAATGTATATATAGAGGTCCTTTATGACTGGACTAAGTATAAATAAGCCAAAAATGATCAAATTTGATATTTTTCCAGAGAAAAAACATTTTTTGAAAATTTTCGATTTTTCAACATGAGTGTCATGACTATACAAATCATTTAAATTTTGATCCAAGTAAGTCAAAATGTATACATAGAGGTCCTTTATGACTGGACTAAATATAAATAAGCCAAAAATGATCAAATTTGACATTTTTCATAAGAAAAAACATTTTTTGAAAATTTTCGATTTTTCAATAAGAGAGTCATGACTATATTAATCATTGAAATTTTGATCCAAGTAAGTCAAAATGTATACATAGAATTCCTTTATGACTGGACTAAGTATAAATAAGCCAAAAAATATCAAATTTGACATTTTTCATAAGAAAAAACATTTTTTGAAAATTTTCGATTTTTCAACAAGAGAGTCATGACTATACAAATCATTGTAATTTTGATCCAAGTAAGTCAAAATGTATACATAGAGGTCTTTAATGACTGGACTAAGTATAAATAAGCCAAAAATGATCAAATTTGACATTTTTCGATAGAAAAAACATTTTTTGAAAATTTCCGATTTTACAACTAGAATGTCATGACTATACAAATCATTGAAATTTTGATCCAAGTAAGTAAAAATGTATACAAAGAGGTTCTTTATGACTGGACTAAGTATAAATAAGCCAAAAATGATCAAATTTGACATTTTTCGATAGAAAAAACATTTTTTGAAAATTTTCGATTTTTCAACATGAGAGTCATGACTATACAAATCATTGAAATGTTGATCCAAGTAAGTCAAAATGTATACATAGAGGTCCTATATGACTGGACTAAGTATAAATAAGCCAAATATGATCAAATTTGACATTTTTCGATAGAATAAACATTTTTTGAAAATTTCCGATTTTACAAGTAGAATGTCATGACTATACAAATCATTAAAATTTTGAACCAAGTCAGTCAAAATGTATACATAGAGGTACTTTATGACTGGACTAAGTAGAAATAAGCCAAAAATGATCAAATTTGACATTTTTCGATAGAAAAAACATTTTTTGAAAATTTCCGATTTTACAAGTAGAATGTCATGACTATACAAATCATTTAAATTTTGATCCAAGTCAGTCAAAATGTATACATATAGGTCCTTTATGACTGAACTAAGAATAAATAAGCCAAAAATGATCAAATTTGACACTTTTCGATAGAAAAAACATTTTTTGAAAATTTTCGATTTTTCAACATGAGAGTCATGACTATACAAATCATTGAAATTTTGATCCAAGTAAGTCAAAATGTATACATAGAGGTCCTTTATGACTGGACTAAGTATAAATAAGCCAAAAATGATCAAATTTGACATTTTTCGAGAGAAAAAACATTTTTTGAAAATTTTCGATTTTTCAACATGAGAGTCATGACTATACAAATCATTTAAATTTTGATCCAAGTAAGTCAAAATGTATACATAGAGGTCCTTTATGACTGGACTAAGTATAAATAAGCCAAAAAATATCAAATTTGACATTTTTCATAAGAAAAAACATTTTTTGAAAATTTTCGATTTTTCAACAAGAGAGTCATGACTATACAAATCATTGTAATTTTGATCCAAGTAAGTCAAAATGTATACATATAGGTCCTTAATGACTGGACTAAGTATAAATAAGCCAAAAATGATCATTTTTGACATTCTTCGATAGAAAAAACATTTTTTGAAAATTTCCGATATTACAACTAGAATGTCATGACTATACAAATCACTGAAATTTTTATCCAAGTAAGTCAAAATGTATATAAAGAGGTCCTTTATGACTGGACTAAGTATAAATAAGCCAAACATGATCAAATTTGAAATTTTTCGATAGAAAAAACATTTTTTGAAAATTTCCGATTTTACAACTAGAATGTCATGACTATACAAATCATTGAAATTTTGATCCATGTAAGTCAAAATGTATATATAGAGGTCCTTTATGACTGGATTAAGTATAAATAAGCCAAAAATGATCAAATTTGATATTTTTCCAGAGAAAAAACATTTTTTGAAAATTTTCGATTTTTCAACATGAGAGTCATGACTATACAAATCATTGAAATTTTGATCCAAGTAAGTCAAAATTTATACACAGAGGTCCTTTATGACTGGACTAAGTATAAATAAGCCAAACATGATCAAATTTGAAATTTTTCGATAGAAAAAACATTTTTTGAAAATTTCCGATTTTACAACTAGAATGTCATGACTATACAAATCATTGAAATTTTGATCCATGTAAGTCAAAATGTATATATAGAGGTCCTTTATGACTGGACTAAGTATAAATAAGCCAAAAATGATCAAATTTGATATTTTTCCAGAGAAAAAACATTTTTTGAAAATTTTCGATTTTTCAACATGAGTGTCATGACTATACAAATCATTTAAATTTTGATCCAAGTAAGTCAAAATGTATATATAGAGGTCCTTTATGACTGGACTAAGTATAAATAAGCCAAAAATGATCAAATTTGATATTTTTCCAGAGAAAAAACATTTTTTGAAAATTTTCGATTTTTCAACATGAGTGTCATGACTATACAAATCATTTAAATTTTGATCCAAGTAAGTCAAAATGTATACATAGAGGTCCTTTATGACTGGACTAAATATAAATAAGCCAAAAATGATCAAATTTTACATTTTTCATAAGAAAAAACATTTTTTGAAAATTTTCGATTTTTCAATAAGAGAGTCATGACTATATTAATCATTGAAATTTTGATCCAATTAAGTCAAAATGTATACATAGAATTCCTTTATGACTGGACTAAGTATAAATAAGCCAAAAATGATCAAATTTGACATTTTTCGATAGAAAAAACTTTTTTTGAAAATTTCCGATTTTACAACTAGAATGTCATGACTATACAAATCATTGAAATTTTGATCCAAGTAAGTGAAAATGTATACAAAGAGGTTCTTTATGACTGGACTTAGTATAAATAAGCCAAAAATGATCAAATTTGACATTTTTCGAGAGAAAAAACATTTTTTGAAAATTTTTGATTTTTCAAGGTGAGAGTCATGACTATACAAATCATTGAAATTTTGATCCAAGTAAGTCAAAATGTATACATAGAGGTCCTTTATGACTGGACTAAGTAGAAATAAGCCAAAAATGATCAAATTTGACATTTTTCATAAGAAAAAACATTTTTTGAAAATTTTCGATTTTTCAATAAGAGAGTCATGACTATATTAATCATTGAAATTTTGATCCAAGTAAGTCAAAATGTATACATAGAATTCCTTTATGACTGGACTAAGTATAAATAAGCCAAAAATGATCAAATTTGACATTTTTCGATAGAAAAAACTTTTTTTGAAAATTTCCGATTTTACAACTAGAATGTCATGACTATACAAATCATTGAAATTTTGATCCAAGTAAGTGAAAATGTATACAAAGAGGTTCTTTATGACTGGACTTAGTATAAATAAGCCAAAAATGATCAAATTTGACATTTTTCGAGAGAAAAAACATTTTTTGAAAATTTTTGATTTTTCAAGGTGAGAGTCATGACTATACAAATTATTGAAATTTTGATCCAAGTAAGTCAAAATGTATACATAGAGGTCCTTTATGACTGGACTAAGTAGAAATAAGCCAAAAATGATCAAATTTGACATTTTTCGATGGAAAAAACATTTTTTGAAAATTTCCGATTGTACAACTAGAATGTCATGACTATACAAATCATTGAAATTTTGATCCAAGTAAGTCAAAATGTATACATAGAGGTCCTTTATGACTGGACTAAGTATAAATAAGCCAAAAATAATCAAATTTGACATTTTTCGAGAGAAAAAACATTTTTTGAAAATTTTCGATTTTTCAACATGAGAGTCATGACTATACAAATCATTTAAACTTTGATCCAAGTAAGTCAAAATGTATACATAGAGGTCCTTTATGACTGGACTAAGTATAAATAAGCCAAAAAAGATCAAATTTGACATTTTTCATAAGAAAAAACATTTTTTGAAAATTTTCGATTTTTCAACAAGAGAGTCATGACTATACAAATCATTGTAATTTTGATCCAAGTAAGTCAAAATGTATACATAGAGGTCCTTAATGACTGGACTAAGTATAAATAAGCCAAAAATGATCAAATTTGACATTTTTCATAAGAAAAAACATTTTTTGAAAATTTCCGATTTTACAATTAGAATGTCATGACTATACAAATCACTGAAATTTTGATCCAAGTAAGTCAAAATGTATACTAAGAGGTCCTTTATGACTGGACTAAGTATAAATAAGCCAAAAATGATCAAATTTGACATTTTTCGAGAGAAAAAACATTTTTTGAAAATTTTCGATTTTACAACTAGAATGTCATGACTATACAAATCATTGAAATTTTGATCCAAGTAAGTCAAAATGTATACATAGAGGTCCTTTATGACTGGACTAAGTATAAATAAGCCAAAAAAGATCAAATTTGACATTTTTCATAAGAAAAAACATTTTTTGAAAATTTTCGATTTTTCAACAAGAGAGTCATGACTATACAAATCATTGTAATTTTGATCCAAGTAAGTCAAAATGTATACAAAGAGGTCCTTTATGACTGGACTAAGTATAAATAAGCCAAACATGATCAAATTTGACATTTTTCGATAGAAAAAACATTTCTTGAAAATTTTCGATTTTTCAACAAGAGAGTCATGACTATATTAATCATTGAAATTTTGATCCAAGTAAGTCAAAATGTATACATAGAATTCCTTTATGACTGGACTAAGTATAAATAAGCCAAAAATGATCATATTTGACATTTTTCGATAGAAAAAACATTTTTTTAAAATTTCCGATTTTACAACTAGAATGTCATGACTATACAAATCATTGAAATTTTGATCCAAGTAAGTAAAAATGTATACAAAGAGGTTCTTTATGACTGGACTAAGTATAAATAAGCCAAAAATGATCAAATTTGACATTTTTCGAGAGAAAAAACATTTTTTGAAAATTTTTGATTTTTCAACATGAGAGTCATGATTATACAAATCATTGAAATTTTGATCCAAGTAAGTCAAAATGTATACATAGAGGTCCTTTATGACTGGACTAAGTAGAAATAAGCCAAAAATTATCAAATTTGACATTTTTCGATGGAAAAAACATTTTTTGAAAATTTCCGATTTTACAACTAGAATGTCATGACTATACAAATCATTGAAATTTTGATCCAAGTAAGTCAAAATGTATACATAGAGGTCCTTTATGACTGGACTAAGTATAAATAAGCCAAAAATAATCAAATTTGACATTTTTCGAGAGAAAAAACATTTTTTGAAAATTTTCGATTTTTCAACATGAGAGTCATGACTATATAAATCATTTAAACTTTGATCCAAGTAAGTCAAAATGTATACATAGAGGTCCTTTACGACTGGACTAAGTATAAATAAGCCAAAAAAGATCAAATTTGACATTTTTCATAAGAAAAAACATTTTTTGAAAATTTTCGATTTTTCAACAAGAGAGTCATGACTATACAAATCATTGTAATTTTGATCCAAGTAAGTCAAAATGTATACATAGAGGTCCCTAATGACTGGACTAAGTATAAATAAGCCAAAAATGATCAAATTTGACATTTTTCATAAGAAAAAACATTTTTTGAAAATTTTTGATTTTTCAAGGTGAGAGTCATGACTATACAAATCATTGAAATTTTGATCCAAGTAAGTCAAAATGTATACATAGAGGTCCTTTATGACTGGACTAAGTAGAAATAAGCCAAAAATGATCAAATTTGACATTTTTCGATGGAAAAAACATTTTTTGAAAATTTCCGATTGTACAACTAGAATGTCATGACTATACAAATCATTGAAATTTTGATCCAAGTAAGTCAAAATGTATACATAGAGGTCCTTTATGACTGGACTAAGTATAAATAAGCCAAAAATAATCAAATTTGACATTTTTCGAGAGAAAAAACATTTTTTGAAAATTTTCGATTTTTCAACATGAGAGTCATGACTATACAAATCATTTAAACTTTGATCCAAGTAAGTCAAAATGTATACATAGAGGTCCTTAATGACTGGACTAAGTATAAATAAGCCAAAAATGATCAAATTTGACATTTTTCATAAGAAAAAACATTTTTTGAAAATTTTCGATTTTTCAACAAGAGAGTCATGACTATATTAATCATTGAAATTTTGACCCAAGTAAGTCAAAATGTATACATAGAATTCCTTTATGACTGGACTAAGTATAAATAAGCCAAAAATGATCAAATTTGACATTTTTCGAGAGAAAAAACATTTTTTGAAAATTTTTGATTTTTCAACATGAGAGTCATGACTATACAAATCATTTAAATTTTGATCCAAGTAAGTCAAAATGTATACATAGAGGTCCTTTATGACTGGACTAAGTATAAATAAGCCAATAATGATCAAATTTGACATTTTTCATAAGAAGAAACATTTTTTGAAAATTTTCGATTTTTCAACAAGAGAGTCATGACTATACAATTAACTGAAATTTTGATCCAAGTAAGTCAAAATGTATACATAGAGGTCCTTTATGACTGGACTAAGTAGAAATAATCCAAAAATGATCAAATTTGACATTTTTCATAAGAAAAAACATTTTTTGAAAATTTTCGATTTTCAACAAGAGAGTCATGACTAAGCAAATCATTGAAATTTTGATCCTAGTAAGTCAAAATGTATACATAGAGGTCCTTTATGACTGAACTAAGTATAAATAAGCCAAAAATGATCAAATTTGACATTTTTCAATAGAAAAACATTTTTTGAAAATTTTCGATTTTTCAACTTAAATGTCATGACTATACAGATCATTGTAATTTTGATCCAAGTAAGTCAAAATGTATACATAGAGGTCCTTTATGACTGGACTAAGTATAAATAAGCCAAAAATGATCAAATTTGACATTTTTCGATAGAAAAAACATTTTTTGAAAATTTCCGATTTTACAACTAGAATGTCATGACTATACAAATCATTGAAATTTTGATCCAAGTCAGTCAAAATGTATACATTGTGGTCCTTTATGACTGGACTAAGTAGAAATAAGCCAAAAATGATCAAATTTGACATTTTTCGATAGAAAAAACACTTTTTGAAAATTTCCGATTTTACAACTAGAAAGTCATGACTATACAAATCATTGAAATTTTGATCCAAGTAAGTCAAAATGTATACATAGAGGTCCTTTATGACTGGACTAAGTATAAATAAGCCAAAAATGATCAAATTTGACATTTTTCGAGAGAAAAAACATTTTTTGAAAATTTCCGATTTTACAACTAGAATGTCATGACTATACAAATCATTGAAATTTTGATCCAAGTCAGTCAAAATGTATACATAGTGGTCCTTTATGACTGGACTAAGTAGAAATAATCCAAAAATGATCAAATTTGACATTTTTCATAAGAAAAAACATTTTTTGAAAATTTTCGATTTTTCAACAAGAGAGTCATGACTATACAAATCATTGAAATTTTGATCCAAGTAAGTCAAAATGTATACATAGTGGTCCTTTATGACTGGACTAAGTAGAAATAAGCCAAAAATGATCAAATTTGACATTTTTCATAAGAAAAAACATTTTTTGAAAATTTTCGATTTTTCAACAAGAGAGTCATGACTATACAAATCATTGTAATTTTGATCCAAGTAAGTCAAAATGTATACATAGAGGTCCCTAATGACTGGACTAAGTATAAATAAGCCAAAAATGATCAAATTTGACATTTTTCATAAGAAAAAACATTTTTTGAAAATTTCCGATTTTACAACTAGAATGTCATGACTATACAAATCACTGAAATTTTGATCCAAGTAAGTCAAAATGTATGCAAAGAGGTCCTTTATGACTGGACTAAGTATAAATAAGCCAAAAATGATCAAATTTGACATTTTTCGAGAGAAAAAACATTTTTTGAAAATTTTCGATTTTTCAACATGAGATCATGACTATACAAATCATTGAAATTTTGATCCAAGTAAGTCAAAATGTGTATATAGAGGTCCTTTATGACTGGACTAAGTATAAATAAGCCAAAAATGATCAAATTTGACATTTTTCCAGAGAAAATACATTTTTTGAAAATTTTCGATTTTTCAACATGAGTGTCATGACTATACAAATCATTTAAATTTTGATCCAAGTAAGTCAAAATGTATACATAGAGGTCCTTAATGACTGGACTAAGTATAAATAAGCCAAAAATGATCAAATTTGACATTTTTCATAAGAAAAAACATTTTTTGAAAATTTTCGATTTTTCAACAAGAGAGTCATGACTATATTAATCATTGAAATTTTGACCCAAGTAAGTCAAAATGTATACATAGAATTCCTTTATGACTGGACTAAGTATAAATAAGCCAAAAATGATCAAATTTGACATTTTTCGATAGAAAAAACATTTTTTGAAAATTTCCGATTTTACAACTAGAATGTCATGACTATACAAATCATTGAAATTTTGATCCAAGTAAGTCAAAATGTATACAAAGAGGTTCTTTATGACTGGACTAAGTATAAATAAGCCAAAAATGATCAAATTTGACATTTTTCGAGAGAAAAAACATTTTTTGAAAATTTTCGATTTTTCAACAAGAGAGTCATGACTATACAATTAACTGAAATTTTGATCCAAGTAAGTCAAAATGTATACATAGAGGTCCTTTTTGACTGGACTAAGTAGAAATAATCCAATAATGATCAAATTTGACATTTTTCATAAGAAGAAACATTTTTTGAAAATTTTCGATTTTTCAACAAGAGAGTCATGACTATACAATTAACTGAAATTTTGATCCAAGTAAGTCAAAATGTATACATAGAGGTCCTTTTTGACTGGACTAAGTAGAAATAATCCAAAAATGATCAAATTTGACATTTTTCATAAGAAAAAACATTTTTTGAAAATTTTCGATTTTCAACAAGAGAGTCATGACTAATTAAATCATTGAAATTTTGATCCTAGTAAGTCAAAATGTATACATAGAGGTCCTTTATGACTGAACTAAGTATAAATAAGCCAAAAATGATCAAATTTGACATTATTCAATAGAAAAACATTTTTTGAAAATTTTCGATTTTTCAACTTAAATGTCATGACTATACAAATCATTGAAATTTTGATCCTAGTAAGTCAAAATGTATACATAGAGGTCCTTTATGACTGAACTAAGTATAAATAAGCCAAAAATGATCAAATTTGACATTATTCAATAGAAAAACATTTTTTGAAAATTTTCGATTTTTCAACTTAAATGTCATGACTATACAAATCATTGTAATTTTGATCCAAGTCAGTCAAAATGTATACATAGTGGTCCTTTATGACTGGACTAAGTAGAAATAATCCAAAAATGATCAAATTTGACATTTTTCATAAGAAAAAACATTTTTTGAAAATTTTCGATTTTTCAACAAGAGAGTCATGACTATACAAATCATTGAAATTTTGATCCTAGTAAGTCAAAATGTATACATAGTGGTCCTTTATGACTGGACTAAGTAGAAATAAGCCAAAAATGATCAAATTTGACATTTTTCATAAGAAAAAACATTTTTTGAAAATTTTCGATTTTTCAACAAGAGAGTCATGACTTTACAAATCATTGAAATTTTGATCCAAGTAAGTCAAAATGTATACATAGAGGTCCTTTATGACTGGACTAAGTAGAAATCAGCCAAAAATGATCAAATTTGACATTTTTCGATAGAAAAAACATTTTTTGAAAATTTCCGATTCTACAACTAGAATGTCATGACTATACAAATCATTGAAATTTTGATCCAAGTCAGTCAAAATGTATACATTGAGGTCCTTTATGACTGGACTAAATAGAAATGAGCCAAAAATGATCAAATTTGACATTTTTCGATAGAAAAAACATTTTTTGAAAATTTCCGATTTTACAACTAGAATGTCATGACTATACAAATCATTGAAATTTTGATCCAAGTAAGTCAAAATGTATACATAGAGGCCCTTTATGACTGGACTAAGTATAACTAAGCCAAAAATGATCAAATTTGACATTTTTCGATAGAAAAAAACATTTTTTGAAAATTTCCGATTTTACAACTAGAATGTCATGAATATACAAATCATTGAAATTTTGATCCAAGTAAGTCAAAATGTATACATAGAGGTCCTTTATGACTGGACTAAGTAGAAATAAGCCAAAAATGATCAAATTTGACATTTTTCGATAGAAAAAACATTTTTTGAAAATTTCCGATTTTGCAACTAGAATGTCATGACTATACAAATCATTGAAATTTTGATCCAAGTAAGTCAAAATGTATATATAGAGGTCCTTTATGACTGGAGTAAGTAGAAATAAGCCAAAAATGATCAAATTTGACATTTCTCCAGAGAAAAAACATTTTTTGAAAATTTTCGATTTTTCAACATGAGTGTCATGACTATACAAATCATTTAAATTTTGATCCTAGTAAGTCAAAATGTATACAAAGAGGTCTTTAATGACTGGACTAAGTATAAATAAGCCAAAAATGATCAAATTTGACATTTTTCATAAGAAAAAACATTTTTTGAAAATTTTCGATTTTTCAACAAGAGAGTCATGACTATATTAATCATTGATATTTTGATCCATGTAAGGCAAAATGTATACATAGAATTCCTTTATGACTGGACTAAGTATAAATAAGCCAAAAATGATCAAATTTGACATTTTTCGATAGAAAAAACATTTTTTGAAAATTTCCGATTTTACAACTAGAATGTCATGACTATACAAATCATTGAAATTTTGATCCAAGTAAGTCAAAATGTATACATAGAGGTCCTTTATGACTGGACTAAGTATAAATAAGCCAAAAATGATCAAATTTGACATTTTTCGAGGGAAAAAACATTTTTTGAAAATTTTCGATTTTTCAATATGAGAGTCATGACTATACAAATCATTTAAATTTTGATCCAAGTAAGTCAAAATGTATACATAGAGGTCCTTTATGACTGGACTAAGTATAAATAAGCCAAAAATGATCAAATTTGACATTTTTCGATAGAAAAAACATTTTTTGAAAATTTCCGATTTTACAACTAGAAGGTCATGACTATACAAATCACTGAAATTTTGATCCAAGTAAGTCAAAATGTATACAAAGAGGTCCTTTATGACTGGACTAAGTATAAATAAGCCAAAAATGATCAAATTTGACATTTTTCGAGAGAAAAAACATTTTTTGGAAATTTTCGATTTTTCAACATGAGAGTCATGACTATACAAATCATTGAAATTTTGATCCAAGTAAGTCAAAATGTATACATAGAGGTCCTATATGACTGGACTAAGTAGAAATAAGCCAAAAATGATCAAATTTGACATTTTTCGATAGAAAAAACATTTTTTGAAAATTTTCGATTTTTCAACATGACAGTCATGACTATACAAATCATTGAAATTTTGATCCAAGTAAGTCAGAATGTATACATAGAGGTCCTTTATGACTGGACTAAGTATAAATGAGCCAAAAATGATCAAATTTGACATTTTTCGATAGAAAAAACATTTTTTGAAAATTTCCGATTTTACAACTAGAATGTCATGACTATACAAATCATTGAAATTTTGATCCTAGTAAGTCAAAATGTATACATAGAGGTCCTTTATGACTGGACTAAGTATAAATAAGCCAAAAATGATCAAATTTGACATTTTTCAATAGAAAAACATTTTTTGAAAATTTTCGATTTTTCAACTTAAATGTCATGACTATACAAATCATTGAAATTTTGATCCAAGTAAGTCAAAATGTATACATAGAGGTCCTTTATGACTGGACTAAGTATAAATAAGCCAAAAATGATCAAATTTGACTTTTTTCGATAGAAAAAACATTTTTTGAAAATTTCCGATTTTACAACTAGAATGTCATGACTATACAAATCATTGAAATTTTGATCCAAGTCAGTCAAAATGTATACATAGTGGTCCTTTATGACTGGACTAAGTAGAAATAATCCAAAAATGATCAAATTTGACATTTTTCATAAGAAAAAACATTTTTTGAAAATTTTCGATTTTTCAACAAGAGAGTCATGACTATACAAATCATTGAAATTTTGATCCTAGTAAGTCAAAATGTATACATAGAGGTCCTTTATGACTGGACTAAGTATAAATAAGCCAAAAATGATCAAATTTGACATTTTTCAATAGAAAAACATTTTTTGAAAATTTTCGATTTTTCAACTTAAATGTCATGACTATACAAATCATTGAAATTTTGATCCAAGTAAGTCAAAATGTGTACATAGAGGTCCTTTATGACTGGACTAAGTATAAATAAGCCAAAAATGATCAAATTTGACATTTTTCGATAGAAAAAACATTTTTTGAAAATTTCCGATTTTACAACTAGAATGTCATGACTATACAAATCATTGAAATTTTGATCCAAGTCAGTCAAAATGTATACAAAGTGGTCCTTTATGACTGGACTAAGTAGAAATAATCCAAAAATGATCAAATTTGACATTTTTCATAAGAAAAAACATTTTTTGAAAATTTTCGATTTTTCAACAAGAGAGTCATGACTATACAAATCATTGAAATTTTGATCCAAGTAAGTCAAAATGTATACATAGAGGTCCTTTATGACTGGACTAAGTATAAATGAGCCAAAAATGATCAAATTGACATTTTTCAATAGAAAAACATTTTTTGAAAATTTTCGATTTTTCAACTTAAATGTCATGACTATACAAATCATTGAAATTTTGATCCAAGTAAGTCAAAATGTATACATAGAGGTCCTTTATGACTGGACTAAGTAGAAATAAGCCAAAAATGATCAAATTTGACATTTTTCGATAGAAAAAACATTTTTTGAAAATTTTCGATTTTTCAACATGACAGTCATGACTATACAAATCATTGAAATTTTGATCCAAGTAAGTCAGAATGTATACATAGAGGTCCTTTATGACTGGACTAAGTATAAATGAGCCAAAAATGATCAAATTTGACATTTTTCGATAGAAAAAACATTTTTTGAAAATTTCCGATTTTACAACTAGAATGTCATGACTATACAAATCATTGAAATTTTGATCCTAGTAAGTCAAAATGTATACATAGAGGTCCTTTATGACTGGACTAAGTATAAATAAGCCAAAAATGATCAAATTTGACATTTTTCAATAGAAAAACATTTTTTGAAAATTTTCGATTTTTCAACTTAAATGTCATGACTATACAAATCATTGAAATTTTGATCCAAGTAAGTCAAAATGTATACATAGAGGTCCTTTATGACTGGACTAAGTATAAATAAGCCAAAAATGATCAAATTTGACTTTTTTCGATAGAAAAAACATTTTTTGAAAATTTCCGATTTTACAACTAGAATGTCATGACTATACAAATCATTGAAATTTTGATCCAAGTCAGTCAAAATGTATACATAGTGGTCCTTTATGACTGGACTAAGTAGAAATAATCCAAAAATGATCAAATTTGACATTTTTCATAAGAAAAAACATTTTTTGAAAATTTTCGATTTTTCAACAAGAGAGTCATGACTATACAAATCATTGAAATTTTGATCCTAGTAAGTCAAAATGTATACATAGAGGTCCTTTATGACTGGACTAAGTATAAATAAGCCAAAAATGATCAAATTTGACATTTTTCAATAGAAAAACATTTTTTGAAAATTTTCGATTTTTCAACTTAAATGTCATGACTATACAAATCATTGAAATTTTGATCCAAGTAAGTCAAAATGTGTACATAGAGGTCCTTTATGACTGGACTAAGTATAAATAAGCCAAAAATGATCAAATTTGACATTTTTCGATAGAAAAAACATTTTTTGAAAATTTCCGATTTTACAACTAGAATGTCATGACTATACAAATCATTGAAATTTTGATCCAAGTCAGTCAAAATGTATACATAGTGGTCCTTTATGACTGGACTAAGTAGAAATAATCCAAAAATGATCAAATTTGACATTTTTCATAAGAAAAAACATTTTTTGAAAATTTTCAATTTTTCAACAAGAGAGTCATGACTATACAAATCATTGAAATTTTGATCCAAGTAAGTTAAAATGTATACATAGAGGTCCTTTATGACTGGACTAAGTATAAATGAGCCAAAAATGATCAAATTGACATTTTTCAATAGAAAAACATTTTTTGAAAATTTTCGATTTTTCAACTTAAATGTCATGACTATACAAATCATTGAAATTTTGATCAAAGTAAGTCAAAATGTATACATAGAGGTCCTTTATGACTGGACTAAGTATAAATAAGCCAAAAATGATCAAATTTGACATTTTTCGATAGAAAAAACATTTTTTGAAAATTTCCGATTTTACAACTAGAATGTCATGACTATACAAATCATTGAAATTTTGATCCAAGTCAGTCAAAATGTATACATAGTGGTCCTTTATGACTGGACTAAGTAGAAATAATCAAAAAATGATCAAATTTGACATTTTTCATAAGAAAAAACTTTTTTTGAAAATTTTCGATTTTTCAACAAGAGAGTCATGACCATACAAATCATTGAAATTTTGATCCAAGTAAGTCAAAATGTATACATAGAGGTCCTTTATGACTGGACTAAGTATAAATGAGCCAAAAATGATCAAATTTGACATTTTTCAATAGAAAAACATTTTTTGAAAATTTTCGATTTTTCAACTTAAATGTCATGACTATACAAATCATTGAAATTTTGATCCAAGTAAGTCAAAATGTATACATAGAGGTCCTTTATGACTGGACTAAGTATAAATAAGCCAAAAATGATCAAATTTGACATTTTTCGATAGAAAAAACATTTTTTGAAAATTTCCGATTTTACAACTAGAATGTCATGACTATACAAATCATTGAAATTTTGATCCAAGTCAGTCAAAATGTATACATAGTGGTCCTTTATGACTGGACTAAGTAGAAATAAGCCAAAAATGATCAAATTTGACATTTTTCGATAGAAAAAACATTTTTTGAAAATTTCCGATTTTACAACTAGAATGTCATGACTATACAAATCATTGAAATTTTGATCCAAGTCAGTCAAATTTGTATACATAGTGGTCCTTTATGACTGGACTAAGTAGAAATAATCCAAAAATGATCAAATTTGACATTTTTCATAAGAAAAAACATTTTTTGAAAATTTTCGATTTTTCAACAAGAGAGTCATGACTATACAAATCATTGAAATTTTGATCCAAGTAAGTCAAAATGTATACAATGAGGTCCTTTTTGACTTGACTAAGTATAAATAAGCCAAAAATGATCAAATTTGACATTTTTCGAGAGAAAAAACATTTTTTGAAAATTTTCGATTTTTCAAAATGAGAGTCATGACTATACAAATCATTTAAATTTTGATCCAAGTAAGTCAAAATGTATACATAGAGGTCCTTTATGACTGGACTAAGTATAAATAAGCCAATAATGATCAAATTTGACATTTTTCATAAGAAAAAACATTTTTTGAAAATTTTCGATTTTTCAACAAGAGAGTCATGACTATACAAATCACTGAAATTTTGATCCAAGTAAGTCAAAATGTATACATAGAGGTCCTTTATGACTGGACTAAGTATAAATAAGCCAAAAATGATCAAATTTGACATTTTTCGAGAGAAAAAACATTTTTTGAAAATTTTCGATTTTTCAAAATGAGAGTCATGACTATACAAATCATTTAAATTTTGATCCAAGTAAGTCAAAATGTATACATAGAGGTCCTTTATGACTGGACTAAGTATAAATAAGCCAAAAATGATCAAATTTGACATTTTTCGATAGAAAAAACATTTTTTGAAAATTTTCGATTTTTCAACAAGAGAGTCATGACTATACAAATCACTGAAATTTTGATCCAAGTAAGTCAAAATGTATACATAGAGGTCCTTTATGACTGGACTAAGTATAAATAAGCCAAAAATGATCAAATTTGACATTTTTCGATAGAAAAAACATTTTTTGAAAATTTCCGATTTTACAACTAGAATGTCATGACTATACAAATCACTGAAATTTTGATCAAAGTAAGTCAAAATGTATACAAAGAGGTCCTTTATGACTGGACTAAGTATAAATAAGCCAAAAATGATCAAATTTGACATTTTTCGAGAGAAAAAAACATTTTTTGAAAATTTTCGATTTTTCAACATGAGAGTCATGACTATACAAATCACTGAAATTTTGATCCAAGTAAGTCAAAATGTATACAAAGAGGTCCTTTATGACTGGACTAAGTATAAATAAGCCAAAAATGATCAAATTTGACATTTTTCGAGAGAAAAAACATTTTTTGAAAATTTTCGATTTTTCAACATGAGAGTCATGACTATACAAATCATTTCAATTTTGATCCAAGTAAGTCAAAATGTATACATAGAGGTCCTTTATGACTGGACTAAGTAGAAATAAGCCAAAAATGATCAAATTTGACATTTTTCATAAGAAAAAACATTTTTTGAAAATTTTCGATTTTTCAACAAGAGAGTGTTGACTATACAAATCATTGAAATTTTGATCCAAGTAAGTCAAAATGTATACATAGAGGTCCTTTATGACTGGACTAAGTATAAATAAGCCAAAAATGATCAAATTTGACATTTTTCGATAGAAAAAACATTTTTTGAAAATTTTCGATTTTTCAACATGAGAGTCATGACTATACAAATCATTGAAATTTTGATCCAAGTAAGTCAAAATGTATACATAGAGGTCCTTTATGACTGGACTAAGTATAAATGAGCCAAAAATGATCAAATTTGACATTTTTCGATAGAAAAAACATTTTTTGAAAATTTCCGATTTTACAACTAGAATGTCATGACTATACAAATCATTGAAATTTTGATCCAAGTAAGTCAAAATGTATACAATGAGGTCCTTTTTGACTTGACTAAGTATAAATAAGCCAAAAATGATCAAATTTGACATTTTTCCAGAGAAAAAACATTTTTTTAAAATTTTCGATTTTTCAACATGAATGTCATGACTATACAAATCAATTAAATTTTGATCCAAGTAAGACAAAATGTATACATAGATGTCCTTTATGACTGGACTAAGTATAAATAAGCCAAAAATGATCAAATTTGACATTGTTCATAAGAAAAAACATTTTTTGAAAATTTTCGATTTTTCAACAAGAGAGTCATGACTATATAAATCATTGAAATTTTGATCCAAGTAAGTCAAAATGTATACATAGAATTCCTTTATGACTGGACTAAGTATAAATAAGCCAAAAATGATCAAATTTGACATTTTTCCAGAGAAAAAACATTTTTTGAAAATTTTCGATTTTTCAACATGAGTGTCATGACTATACAAATCATTTAAATTTTGATCCAAGTAAGTCAAAATGTATTCATAGAGGTCCTTTATGACTGGACTAAGTATAAATAAGCCAAAAATGATCAAATTTGACATTTTTCTTAAGAAAAAACATTTTTTGAAAATTTTCGATTTATCAACAAGAGAGTCATGACTATATAAATCATTGAAATTTTGTTCCAAGTAAGTCAAAATGTATATATAGAGGTCCTTTTTGACTGGACTAAGTATAAATAAGCCAAAAATGATCAAATTTGACATTTTTCCAGAGAAAAAACATTTTTATAAAATTTTCGATTTTTCAACATGAATGTCATGACTATACAAATCAATTAAATTTTGATCCAAGTAAGACAAAATGTATACATAGATGTCCTTTATGACTGGACTAAGTATAAATAAGCCAAAAATGATCAAATTTGACATTGTTCATAAGAAAAAACATTTTTTGAAAATTTTCGATTTTTCAACAAGAGAGTCATGACTATATAAATCATTGAAATTTTGATCCAAGTAAGTCAAAATGTATACATAGAATTCCTTTATGACTGTACTAAGTATAAATAAGCCAAAAATGATCAAATTTGACATTTTTCGATAGAAAAAACATTTTTTGAAAATTTCCGATTTTACAAATAGAATGTCATGACTATACAAATCATTGAAATTTTGATCCAAGTAAGTCAAAATGTATACATAGAGGTCCTTTATGACTGGACTAAGTATAAATAAGCCAAAAATGATCAAATTTGACATTTTTCAATAGAAAAACATTTTTTGAAAATTATCGATTTTTCAACTTAAATGTCATGACTATACAAATCATTGAAATTTTGATCCAAGTAAGTCAAAATGTATACATAGAGGTCCTTTATGACTTGACTAAGTATAAATAAGCCAAAAATGATCAAATTTGACATTTTTCGATAGAAAAAACATTTTTTGAAAATTTCCGATTTTACAACTAGAATGTCATGACTATACAAATCACTGAAATTTTGATCCAAGTAAGTCAAAATGTATACAAAAAGGTCCTTTATGACTGGACTAAGTATAAATAAGCCAAAAATGATCAAATTTGACATTTTTCGAGAGAAAAAACATTTTTTGAAAATTTTCGATTTTTCAACATGAGAGTCGTGACTATACAAATCATTGAAATTTTGATCAAAGTAAGTCAAAATGTATACATAGAGGTCCTTTATGACTGGACTAAGTATAAATAAGCCGAAAATGATAAAATTTGACATTTTTCGATAGAAAAAAATTTTTTGAAAATTTTCGATTTTTCAACAAGAGAGTCATGACTATACAAATCATTGAAATTTTGATCCAAGTAAGTCAAAATGTATATATAGAGGTCCTTTATGACTGGACTAAGTATAAATAAGCGAAAAATGATCAAATTTGACATTTTTCCAGAGAAAAAACATTTTTTGAAAATTTTCGATTTTTCAACTAGAATGTCATGACTATACAAATCATTGAAATTTTGATCCAAGTAAGTCAAAATGTATACATAGAGATCATTTATGACAGGACTAAGTAGAAATAAGCCAAAAATGATCAAATTTGACATTTTTCGATAGAAAAAACATTTTTTGAAAATTTCCGATTTTACAACTAGAATGTCATGACTATACAAATCATTGAAATTTTGATCCAAGTAAGTCAAAATGTATATATAGAGGTCCTTTATGACTGGAATAAGTATAAATAAGCGAAAAATGATCAAATTTGACATTTTTCCAGAGAAAAAACATTTTTTGAAAATTTTCGATTTTTCAACATGAGTGTCATGACTATACAAATCATTTAAATTTTGATCCAAGTAAGTCAAAATGTATTCATAGAGGTCCTTTATGACTGGACTAAGTATAAATAAGCCAAAAATGATCAAATTTGACATTTTTCTTAAGAAAAAACATTTTTTGAAAATTTTCGATTTTTCAACAAGAGAGTCATGACTATATAAATCATTGAAATTTTGTTCCAAGTAAGTCAAAATGTATATATAGAGGTCCTTTTTGACTGGACTAAGTATAAATAAGCCAAAAATGATCAAATTTGACATTTTTCCAGAGAAAAAACATTTTTTTAAAATTTTCGATTTTTCAACATGAGTGTCATGACTATACAAATCAATTAAATTTTGATCCAAGTAAGACAAAATGTATACATAGAGGTCCTTTATGACTGGACTAAGTATAAATAAGCCAAAAATGATCAAATTTGACATTGTTCATAAGAAAAAACATTTTTTGAAAATTTTCGATTTTTCAACAAGAGAGTCATGACTATATAAATCATTGAAATTTTGATCCAAGTAAGTCAAAATGTATACATAGAATTCCTTTATGACTGGACTAAGTATAAATAAGCGAAAAATGATCAAATTTGACATTTTTCCAGAGAAAAAACATTTTTTGAAAATTTTCGATTTTTCAACTAGAATGTCATGACTATACAAATCATTGAAATTTTGATCCAAGTAAGTCAAAATGTATACATAGAGATCATTTATGACAGGACTAAGTAGAAATAAGCCAAAAATGATCAAATTTGACATTTTTCGATAGAAAAAACATTTTTTGAAAATTTCCGATTTTACAACTAGAATGTCATGACTATACAAATCATTGAAATTTTGATCCAAGTAAGTCAAAATGTATATATAGAGGTCCTTTATGACTGGAATAAGTATAAATAAGCGAAAAATGATCAAATTTGACATTTTTCCAGAGAAAAAACATTTTTTGAAAATTTTCGATTTTTCAACATGAGTGTCATGACTATACAAATCATTTAAATTTTGATCCAAGTAAGTCAAAATGTATTCATAGAGGTCCTTTATGACTGGACTAAGTATAAATAAGCCAAAAATGATCAAATTTGACATTTTTCTTAAGAAAAAACATTTTTTGAAAATTTTCGATTTTTCAACAAGAGAGTCATGACTATATAAATCATTGAAATTTTGTTCCAAGTAAGTCAAAATGTATATATAGAGGTCCTTTTTGACTGGACTAAGTATAAATAAGCCAAAAATGATCAAATTTGACATTTTTCCAGAGAAAAAACATTTTTTTAAAATTTTCGATTTTTCAACATGAGTGTCATGACTATACAAATCAATTAAATTTTGATCCAAGTAAGACAAAATGTATACATAGAGGTCCTTTATGACTGGACTAAGTATAAATAAGCCAAAAATGATCAAATTTGACATTGTTCATAAGAAAAAACATTTTTTGAAAATTTTCGATTTTTCAACAAGAGAGTCATGACTATATTAATCATTGAAATTTTGATCCAAGTAAGTCAAAATGTATACATAGAATTCCTTTATGACTGGACTAAGTATAAATAAGCCAAAAATGATCAAATTTGACATTTTTCGATAGAAAAAACATTTTTTGAAAATTTCCGATTTTACAACTAGAATGTCATGACTATACAAATCATTGAAATTTTGATCCAAGTAAGTCAAAATGTATACATAGAGGTCCTTTATGACTGGACTAAGTAGAAATAAGCAAAAATGATCAAATTTGACATTTTTCATAAGAAAAAACATATTTTGAAAATTTCCGATTTTACAACTAGAATGTCATGACTGTACAAATCATTGAAATTTTGATCCAAGTAAGTCAAAATGAATACATAGAGGTCCTTTATGCCTGGACTAAGTATAAATAAGCCAAAAATGATCAAATTTGACATTTTTCTAGAGAAAAAACATTTTTTGAAAATTTTCGATTTTTCAACATGAGAGTCATGACTATACAAATCATTGAAATTTTGATCCAAGTAAGTCAAAATGTATACATAGAGGTCCTTTATGACTGGACTAAGTATAAATAAGCCAAAAATGATCAAATTTGACATTTTTCATAAGAAAAAACATTTTTTGAAAATTTTCGATTTTTCAACGAGAGTCATGACTATACAAATCATTGAAATTTTGATCCAAGTAAGTCAAAATGTATACATAGAGGTCCTTTATGACTGGACTAAGTAGAAATAAGCCAAAAATGATCAAATTTGACATTTTTCGATAGAAAAAACATTTTTTGAAAATTTTCGATTTTTCAACATGAGAGTCCTGACTATACAAATCATTGAAATTTTGATCCAAGTAAGTGAAAATGTTAACATTGAGGTCCTTTATGACTGGACTAAGTACAAATAAGCCAAAAATGATCAAATTTAACAATTTTGCGATAGAAAAAACATTTTTTGAAAATTTTCGATTTTTCAACATGAGAGTCATGACTATACAAATCATTGAAATTTTGATCCAAGTAAGTCAAAATGTATACATAGAGGTCCTTTATGACTGGACTAAGTAGAAATAAGCCAAAAATGATCAAATTTGACATTTTTCGATAGAAAAAACATTTTTTGAAAATTTCCGATTTTACAACTAGAATGTCATGACTATAAAAATCATTCAAATTTTGATCCAAGTAAGTCAAAATGTATACATAGAGGTCCTATATGACTGGACTAAGTAGAAATAAGCCAAAAATGATCAAATTTGACATTTATCGATAGAAAAAACATTTTTTGAAAATTTCCGATTTTACACCTAGAATGTCATGACTATACAAATCACTGAAATGTTGATCCAAGTAAGTCAAAATGTATATATTAGGGTCCTTTATGACTGGAATAAGTATAAATAAGCCAAAAATGATCAAATTTGACATTTTTCATAAGAAAAAACATTTTTTGAAAATTTTCGATTTTTCAACATGAGCGTCATGACTATACAAATCATTTAAATTTTGATCCAAGTAAGTCAAAATGTATACATAGAGGTCCTTTATGACTGGACTAAGTATAAATAAGCCAATAATGATCAAATTTGACATTTTTCATAAGAAAAAACATTTTTTGAAAATTTTCGATTTTTCAACAAGAGAGTCATGACTATACAAATCACTGAAATTTTGATCCAAGTAAGTCAAAATGTATACATAGAAGTCCTTTATGACTGGACTAAGTATAAATAAGCCAAAAATGATCAAATTTGACATTTTTCGATAGAAAAAACATTTTTTGAAAATTTTCGATTTTTCAACATGAGAGTCATGACTATACAAATCATTGAAATTTTGATCCAAGTAAGTCAAAATGTATACATAGAGGTCCTTTATGACTAGACTAAGTAGAAATAAGCCAAAAATGATCAAATTTGACATTTTTCCAGAGAAAAAACATTTTTTGAAAATTACCGATTTTACAACTAGAATGTCATGACTATACAAATCATTGAAATTTTGATCGAAGTCAGTCAAAATGTATACATTGAGGTCCTTATGACTAGACTAAGTAGAAATAAGCCAAAAATGATCAAATTTGACATTTTTCGATAGAAAAAACATTTTTTGAAAATTACCGATTTTACAACTAGAATGTCATGACTATACAAATCATTGAAATTTTGATCCAAGTCAGTCAAAATGTATACATTGAGGTCCTTTATGACTGGACTAAATAGAAATAAGCCAAAAATGATCAAATTTGACATTTTTCGATAGAAAAAACATTTTTTGAAAATTTTCGATTTTTCAATATGAGAGTCATGACTTTACAAATCATTGAAATTTTGATCCAAGTAAGTCAAGTATAAATAAAACTAAGTATAAATAAAAAATTTCCGATTTTACAACTAGAATGTCATGACTATACAAATCATTGAAATTTTGATCCAAGTAAGTCAAAATGTATATATAGAGGTCCTTTATGACTGGACTAAGTATAAATAAGCCAAAAATTATCAAATTTGACATTTTTCCAGAGAAAAAACATTTTTTGAAAATTTTCGATTTTTCAACATGAGTGTCATGACTATACAAATCATTTAAATTTTGATCCAAGTAAGTCAAAATGTATACATAGAGGTCCTTTATGACTGGACTAAGTATAAATAAGCCAAAAATGATCAAATTTGACATTTTTCTTAAGAAAAAACATTTTTTGAAAATTTTCGATTTTTCAACAAGAGAGTCATGACTATACAAATCATTGAAATTTTGATCCAAGTAAGTCAAAATGTATACATAGAAGTCCTTTATGACTGGACTAAGTATAAATAAGCGAAAAATGATCAAATTTGACATTTTTCCAGAGAAAAAACATTTTTTTAAAATTTTCGATTTTTCAACATGAGTGTCATGACTATACAAATCAATTAAATTTTGATCCAAGTAAGACAAAATGTATACATAGAGGTCCTTTATGACTGGACTAAGTATAAATAAGCCAAAAATGATCAAATTTGACATTGTTCATAAGAAAAAACATTTTTTGAAAATTTTCGATTTTTCAACAAGAGAGTCATGACTATATAAATCATTGAAATTTTGATCCAAGTAAGTCAAAATGTATACATAGAATTCCTTTATGACTGGACTAAGTATAAATAAGCGAAAAATGATCAAATTTGACATTTTTCCAGAGAAAAAACATTTTTTGAAAATTTTCGATTTTTCAACTAGAATGTCATGACTATACAAATCATTGAAATTTTGATCCAAGTAAGTCAAAATGTATACATAGAGATCATTTATGACAGGACTAAGTAGAAATAAGCCAAAAATGATCAAATTTGACATTTTTCGATAGAAAAAACATTTTTTGAAAATTTCCGATTTTACAACTAGAATGTCATGACTATACAAATCATTGAAATTTTGATCCAAGTAAGTCAAAATGTATATATAGAGGTCCTTTATGACTGGAATAAGTATAAATAAGCGAAAAATGATCAAATTTGACATTTTTCCAGAGAAAAAACATTTTTTGAAAATTTTCGATTTTTCAACATGAGTGTCATGACTATACAAATCATTTAAATTTTGATCCAAGTAAGTCAAAATGTATTCATAGAGGTCCTTTATGACTGGACTAAGTATAAATAAGCCAAAAATGATCAAATTTGACATTTTTCTTAAGAAAAAACATTTTTTGAAAATTTTCGATTTTTCAACAAGAGAGTCATGACTATATAAATCATTGAAATTTTGTTCCAAGTAAGTCAAAATGTATATATAGAGGTCCTTTTTGACTGGACTAAGTATAAATAAGCCAAAAATGATCAAATTTGACATTTTTCCAGAGAAAAAACATTTTTTTAAAATTTTCGATTTTTCAACATGAGTGTCATGACTATACAAATCAATTAAATTTTGATCCAAGTAAGACAAAATGTATACATAGAGGTCCTTTATGACTGGACTAAGTATAAATAAGCCAAAAATGATCAAATTTGACATTGTTCATAAGAAAAAACATTTTTTGAAAATTTTCGATTTTTCAACAAGAGAGTCATGACTATATAAATCATTGAAATTTTGATCCAAGTAAGTCAAAATGTATACATAGAATTCCTTTATGACTGGACTAAGTATAAATAAGCCAAAAATGATCAAATTTGACATTTTTCGATAGAAAAAACATTTTTTGAAAATTTCCGATTTTACAACTAGAATGTCATGACTATACAAATCATTGAAATTTTGATCCAAGTAAGTCAAAATGTATACATAGAGGTCCTTTATGACTGGACTAAGTAGAAATAAGCAAAAATGATCAAATTTGACATTTTTCATAAGAAAAAACATATTTTGAAAATTTCCGATTTTACAACTAGAATGTCATGACTGTACAAATCATTGAAATTTTGATCCAAGTAAGTCAAAATGAATACATAGAGGTCCTTTATGCCTGGACTAAGTATAAATAAGCCAAAAATGATCAAATTTGACATTTTTCTAGAGAAAAAACATTTTTTGAAAATTTTCGATTTTTCAACATGAGAGTCATGACTATACAAATCATTGAAATTTTGATCCAAGTAAGTCAAAATGTATACATAGAGGTCCTTTATGACTGGACTAAGTATAAATAAGCCAAAAATGATCAAATTTGACATTTTTCATAAGAAAAAACATTTTTTGAAAATTTTCGATTTTTCAACGAGAGTCATGACTATACAAATCATTGAAATTTTGATCCAAGTAAGTCAAAATGTATACATAGAGGTCCTTTATGACTGGACTAAGTAGAAATAAGCCAAAAATGATCAAATTTGACATTTTTCGATAGAAAAAACATTTTTTGAAAATTTTCGATTTTTCAACATGAGAGTCCTGACTATACAAATCATTGAAATTTTGATCCAAGTAAGTGAAAATGTTAACATTGAGGTCCTTTATGACTGGACTAAGTACAAATAAGCCAAAAATGATCAAATTTAACAATTTTGCGATAGAAAAAACATTTTTTGAAAATTTTCGATTTTTCAACATGAGAGTCATGACTATACAAATCATTGAAATTTTGATCCAAGTAAGTCAAAATGTATACATAGAGGTCCTTTATGACTGGACTAAGTAGAAATAAGCCAAAAATGATCAAATTTGACATTTTTCGATAGAAAAAACATTTTTTGAAAATTTCCGATTTTACAACTAGAATGTCATGACTATAAAAATCATTCAAATTTTGATCCAAGTAAGTCAAAATGTATACATAGAGGTCCTATATGACTGGACTAAGTAGAAATAAGCCAAAAATGATCAAATTTGACATTTATCGATAGAAAAAACATTTTTTGAAAATTTCCGATTTTACACCTAGAATGTCATGACTATACAAATCACTGAAATGTTGATCCAAGTAAGTCAAAATGTATATATTAGGGTCCTTTATGACTGGAATAAGTATAAATAAGCCAAAAATGATCAAATTTGACATTTTTCATAAGAAAAAACATTTTTTGAAAATTTTCGATTTTTCAACATGAGCGTCATGACTATACAAATCATTTAAATTTTGATCCAAGTAAGTCAAAATGTATACATAGAGGTCCTTTATGACTGGACTAAGTATAAATAAGCCAATAATGATCAAATTTGACATTTTTCATAAGAAAAAACATTTTTTGAAAATTTTCGATTTTTCAACAAGAGAGTCATGACTATACAAATCACTGAAATTTTGATCCAAGTAAGTCAAAATGTATACATAGAAGTCCTTTATGACTGGACTAAGTATAAATAAGCCAAAAATGATCAAATTTGACATTTTTCGATAGAAAAAACATTTTTTGAAAATTTTCGATTTTTCAACATGAGAGTCATGACTATACAAATCATTGAAATTTTGATCCAAGTAAGTCAAAATGTATACATAGAGGTCCTTTATGACTAGACTAAGTAGAAATAAGCCAAAAATGATCAAATTTGACATTTTTCCAGAGAAAAAACATTTTTTGAAAATTACCGATTTTACAACTAGAATGTCATGACTATACAAATCATTGAAATTTTGATCGAAGTCAGTCAAAATGTATACATTGAGGTCCTTATGACTAGACTAAGTAGAAATAAGCCAAAAATGATCAAATTTGACATTTTTCGATAGAAAAAACATTTTTTGAAAATTACCGATTTTACAACTAGAATGTCATGACTATACAAATCATTGTAATTTTGATCCAAGTCAGTCAAAATGTATACATTGAGGTCCTTTATGACTGGACTAAATAGAAATAAGCCAAAAATGATCAAATTTGACATTTTTCGATAGAAAAAACATTTTTTGAAAATTTTCGATTTTTCAATATGAGAGTCATGACTTTACAAATCATTGAAATTTTGATCCAAGTAAGTCAAGTATAAATAAAACTAAGTATAAATAAAAAATTTCCGATTTTACAACTAGAATGTCATGACTATACAAATCATTGAAATTTTGATCCAAGTAAGTCAAAATGTATATATAGAGGTCCTTTATGACTGGACTAAGTATAAATAAGCCAAAAATTATCAAATTTGACATTTTTCCAGAGAAAAAACATTTTTTGAAAATTTTCGATTTTTCAACATGAGTGTCATGACTATACAAATCATTTAAATTTTGATCCAAGTAAGTCAAAATGTATACATAGAGGTCCTTTATGACTGGACTAAGTATAAATAAGCCAAAAATGATCAAATTTGACATTTTTCTTAAGAAAAAACATTTTTTGAAAATTTTCGATTTTTCAACAAGAGAGTCATGACTATACAAATCATTGAAATTTTGATCCAAGTAAGTCAAAATGTATACATAGAAGTCCTTTATGACTGGACTAAGTATAAATAAGCGAAAAATGATCAAATTTGACATTTTTCGATAGAAAAAACATTTTTTGAAAATTTTCAATTTTTCAACATGAGAGTCATGACTATACAAATCATTGAAATTTTTATTCAAGTAAGTCAAAATGTATACATAGAGGTCATTTATGACTGGACTAAGTATAAATAAGCCAAAAATGATCAAATTTGACATTTTTCGATAGAAAAAACATTTTTTGAAAATTTCCGATTTTACAACTAGAATGTTATGACTATACAAATCATTAAAATTTTGATCCAAGTAAGTCAAAATGTATACATAGAGGTCCTTTATGACTGGACTAAGTAGAAATAAGCCAAAAATGATCAAATTTGAAAATTTTCGATAGAAAAAACATTTTTTGAAAATTTCCGATTTTACAACTAGAATGTCATGACTATACAAATCATTGAAATTTTGATCCAAGTAAGTCAAAATGTATATATAAGGGTCCTTTATGACTGGACTAAGTATAAATAAGGCAAAAATGATCAAATTTTACATTTTTCCAGAGAAAAAACGTTTTTTGAAAATTTTCGACTTTTCAACATGAGCGTCATGTCTATACAAATCATTTAAATTTTGATCCAAGTAAGTCAAAATGTATACATAGAGGTCCTTTATGACTGGACTAAGTATAAATAAGCCAATAATGATCAAATTTGACATTTTTCATAAGAAAAAACATTTTTTGAAAATTTTCGATTTTTCAACAAGAGAGTCATGACTATACAAATCACTGAAATTTTGATCCAAGTAAGTCAAAATGTATATTTAAGGGTCCTTTATGACTGGACTAAGTATAAATAAGGCAAAAATGATCAAATTTGACATTTTTCCAGAGAAAAAACGTTTTTTGAAAATTTTCGATTTTTCAACATGAGCGTCATGTCTATACAAATCATTTAAATTTTGATCCAAGTAAGTCAAAATGTATACATAGAAGTCCTTTATGACTGGACTAAGTATAAATGAGCCAAAAATGATCAAATTTGACATTTTTCGATAGAAAAAACATTTTTTGAAAATTTTCGATTTTTCAACATGAGAGTCATGACTATACAAATCATTGAAATTTTGATCCAAGTAAGTCAAAATGTATATATAGAGGTCCTTTATGACTGGACTAAGTATAAATAAGTCAAAAATGATCAAATTTGACATTTTTCGATAGAAAAAACATTTTTTGAAAATTTCCGATTTTACAACTAGAATGTCATGACTATACAAATCATTGAAATTTTGATCCAAGAAAGTCAAAATGTATACATAGAGGTCCTTTATGACTGGACTAAGTATAAATAGGCCAATAATGATCAAATTTGACATTTTTCATAAGAAAAAACATTTTTTGAAAATTTTCGATTTTTCAACAAGAGAGTCATGACTATACAAATCACTGAAATTTTGATCCAAGTAAGTCAAAATGTATACATAGAGGTCCTTTATGACTGGACTAAGTAGAAATATCAAAAATGATCAAATTTGACATTTTTCATAAGAAAAAACATTTTTTGAAAATTTCCGATTTTACAACTAGAATGTCATGACTATACAAATCATTGAAATTTTGATCCAAGTAAGTCAAAATGTATATATAGAGGTCCTTTATGACTGGACTAAGTAGAAATATGCCAAAAATGATCAAATTTGAAATTTTTCGATAGAAAAAACATTTTTTGAAAATTTCCGATTTTACAACTAGAATGTCATGACTATACAAATCATTGAAATTTTGATCCAAGTAAGTCAAAATGTATATATAAGGGTCCTTTATGACTGGACTAAGTATAAATAAGGCAAAAATGATCAAATTTGACATTTTTCATAATAAAAAACATTTTTTGAAAATTTTCGATTTTTCAACATGAGCGTCATGACTATACAAATCATTTAAATTTTGATCCAAGTAAGTCAAAATGTATACATAGAGGTCCTTTATGACTGGACTAAGTATAAATAAGCCAAAAATGATCAAATTTGACATTTTTCGATAGAAAAGACATTTTTTGAAAATTTCCGATTTTACAACTAGAATGTCATGACTATACAAATCATTGAAATTTTGATCCAAGTAAGTCAAAATGTATATATAGAGGTCCTTTATGACTGGACTAAGTAGAAATAAGGCAAAAATGATCAAATTTGACATTTTTCATAATAAAAAACATTTTTTGAAAATTTTCGATTTTTCAACATGAGCGTCATGACTATACAAATCATTTAAATTTTGATCCAAGTAAGTCAAAATGTATACATAGAGGTCCTTTATGACTGGACTAAGTATAAATAAGCCAAAAATGATCAAATTTGACATTTTTCGATAGAAAAAACATTTTTTGAAAATTTCCGATTTTACAACTAGAATGTCATGACTATACAAATCACTGAAATTTTGATCCAAGTAAGTCAAAATGTATACATAGAGGTCCTTTATGACTGGACTAAGTAGAAATATCAAAAATGATCAAATTTGACATTTTTCATAAGAAAAAACATTTTTTGAAAATTTCCGATTTTACAACTAGAATGTCATGACTATGCAAATCATTGAAATTTTGATCCAAGTAAGTCAAAATGTATATATAGAGGTCCTTTATGACTGGACTAAGTAGAAATAAGCCAAAAATGATCAAATTTGAAATTTTTCGATAGAAAAAACATTTTTTGAAAATTTCCGATTTTACAACTAGAATGTCATGACTATACAAATCATTGAAATTTTGATCCAAGTAAGTCAAAATGTATATATAAGGGTCCTTTATGACTGGACTAAGTATAAATAAGGCAAAAATGATCAAATTTGACATTTTTCATAATAAAAAACATTTTTTGAAAATTTTCGATTTTTCAACATGAGCGTCATGACTATACAAATCATTTAAATTTTGATCCAAGTAAGTCAAAATGTATACATAGAGGTCCTTTATGACTGGACTAAGTATAAATAAGCCAAAAATGATCAAATTTGACATTTTTCGATAGAAAAAACATTTTTTGAAAATTTCCGATTTTACAACTAGAATGTCATGACTATACAAATCATTGAAATTTTGATCCAAGTAAGTCAAAATGTATATATAAGGGTCCTTTATGACTGGACTAAGTATAAATAAGGCAAAAATGATCAAATTTGACATTTTTCATAATAAAAAACATTTTTTGAAAATTTTCGATTTTTCAACATGAGCGTCATGACTATACAAATCATTTAAATTTTGATCCAAGTAAGTCAAAATGTATACATAGAGGTCCTTTATGACTGGACTAAGTAGAAATAAGCCAAAAATGATCAAATTTGACATTTTTCGATAGAAAAAACATTTTTTGAAAATTTCCGATTTTACAACTAGAATGTCATGACTATACAAATCATTGAAATTTTGATCCAAGTAAGTCAAAATGTATATATAGAGGTCCTTTATGACTGGACTAAGTAGAAATAATGCAAAAATGATCAAATTTGACATTTTTCATAATAAAAAACATTTTTTGAAAATTTTCGATTTTTCAACATGAGCGTCATGACTATACAAATCATTTAAATTTTGATCCAAGTAAGTCAAAATGTATACATAGAGGTCCTTTATGACTGGACTAAGTATAAATAAGCCAAAAATGATCAAATTTGACATTTTTCGATAGAAAAAACATTTTTTGTAAATTTCCGATTTTACAACTAGAATGTCATGACTATACAAATCACTGAAATTTTGATCCAAGTAAGTCAAAATGTATACATAGAGGTCCTTTATGACTGGACTAAGTAGAAATATCAAAAATGATCAAATTTGACATTTTTCATAAGAAAAAACATTTTTTGAAAATTTCCGATTTTACAACTAGAATGTCATGACTATACAAATCATTGAAATTTTGATCCAAGTAAGTCAAAATGTATATATAGAGGTCCTTTATGACTGGACTAAGTAGAAATAAGCCAAAAATGATCAAATTTGACATTTTTCGATAGAAAAAACATTTTTTGAAAATTTCCGATTTTACAACTAGAATGTCATGACTATACAAATCATTGAAATTTTGATCCAAGTAAGTCAAAATGTATACATAGAGGTCCTTTATGACTGGACTAAGTATAAATAAGCCAATAATGATCAAATTTGACATTTTTCATAAGAAAAAACATTTTTTGAAAATTTTCGATTTTTCAACAAGAGAGTCATGACTATACAAATCACTGAAATTTTGATCCAAGTAAGTCAAAATGTATACATAGAGGTCCTTTATGACTGGACTAAGTAGAAATAAGCCAAAAATGATCAAATTTGATATTTTTCATAAGAAAAAACATTTTTTGAAAATTTTCGATTTTTCAACAAGAGAGTCATGACTATACAAATCATTGAAATTTTGATCCAAGTAAGTCAAAATGTATATATAAGGGTCCTTTATGACTGGACTAAGTATAAATAAGGCAAAAATGATCAAATTTGACATTTTTCCAGAGAAAAAACTTTTTTGAAAATTTTCGATTTTTCAACATGAGCGTCATGTCTATACAAATCATTTAAATTTTGATCCAAGTAAGTCAAAATGTATACATAGAAGTCCTTTATAACTGGACTAAGTATAAATAAGCCAAAAATGATCAAATTTGACATTTTTCGATAGAAAAAACATTTTTTGAAAATTTTCGATTTTTAAACATGAGAGTCATGACTATACAAATCATTGAAATTTTGATCCAAGTAAGTCAAAATGTATATATAAGGGTCCTTTATGACTGGACTAAGTATAAATAAGGCAAAAATGATCAAATTTGACATTTTTCATAAGAAAAAACATTTTTTGAAAATTTTCGATTTTTCAACATGAGCGTCATGACTATACAAATCATTTAAATTTTGATCCAAGTAAGTCAAAATGTATACATAGAGGTCCTTTATGACTGGACTAAGTATAAATAAGCCAAAAATGATCAAATTTGACATTTTTCATAAGAAAAAACATTTTTTGAAAATTTTCGATTTTTCAACAAGAGAGTCATGACTATACAAATCATTGAAATTTTGATCCAAGTAAGTCAAAATGTATACATAGAGGTCCTTTATGACTAGACTAAGTAGAAATAAGCCAAAAATGATCAAATTTGACATTTTTCGATAGAAAAAACATTTTTTGAAAATTACCGATTTTACAACTAGAATGTCATGACTATACAAATCATTGAAATTTTGATCCAAGTCAGTCAAAATGTATACATTGAGGTCCTTTATGACTGGACTAAATAGAAATAAGCCAAAAATGATCAAATTTGACATTTTTCGATTGAAAAAACATTTTTTGAAAATTTCCGATTTTACAACTAGAATGTCATTACTATACAAATCATTGAAATTTTGATCCAAGTAAGTCAAAATGTATACATAGAGGTTCTTTATGACTGGACTAAGTATAAATAAGCCAAAAATGATCAAATTTGACATTTTTCGAGAGAAAAAAACATTTTTTGAAAATTTTCGATTTTTCAATATGAGAGTCATGACTATACAAATCATTTAAATTTTGATCCAAGTAAGTCAAAATGTATACATAGAGGTCCTTTATGACTGGACTAAGTATAAATAAGCCAAAAATGATCAAATTTGACATTTTTCGATAGAAAAATCATTTTTTGAAAATTTCCGATTTTACAACTAGAATGTCATGACTATACAAATCACTGAAATTTTGATACAAGTAAGTCAAAATGTATACAAAAAGGTGCTTTATGACTGGACTAAGTATAAATAAGCCAAAAATGATCAAATTTGACATTTTTCGAGAGAAAAAACATTTTTTGAAAATTTCCGATTTTACAACTAGAATGTCATGACTATACAAATCATTGAAATTTTGATCCAAGAAAGTCAAAATGTATACATAGAGGTCCTTTATGACTGGACTAAGTATAAATAAGCCAATAATGATCAAATTTGACATTTTTCATAAGAAAAAACATTTTTTGAAAATTTTCGATTTTTCAACAAGAGAGTCATGACTATACAAATCACTGAAATTTTGATCCAAGTAAGTCAAAATGTATACATAGAGGTCCTTTATGACTGGACTAAGTAGAAATAAGCCAAAAATGATCAAATTTGATATTTTTCATAAGAAAAAACATTTTTTGAAAATTTTCGATTTTTCAACAAGAGAGTCATGATTATACAAATCATTGAAATTTTGATCCAAGTAAGTCAAAATGTATATATAAGGGTCCTTTATGACTGGACTAAGTATAAATAAGGCAAAAATGATCAAATTTGACATTTTTCCAGAGAAAAAACTTTTTTGAAAATTTTCGATTTTTCAACATGAGCGTCATGTCTATACAAATCATTTAAATTTTGATCCAAGTAAGTCATAATGTATACATAGAAGTCCTTTATAACTGGACTAAGTATAAATAAGCCAAAAATGATCAAATTTGACATTTTTCGATAGAAAAAACATTTTTTGAAAATTTTCGATTTTTAAACATGAGAGTCATGACTATACAAATCATTGAAATTTTGATCCAAGTAAGTCAAAATGTATATATAAGGGTCCTTTATGACTGGACTAAGTATAAATAAGGCAAAAAATGATCAAATTTGACATTTTTCATAAGAAAAAACATTTTTTGAAAATTTTCGATTTTTCAACATGAGCGTCATGACTATACAAATCATTTAAATTTTGATCCAAGTAAGTCAAAATGTATACATAGAGGTCCTTTATGACTGGACTAAGTATAAATAAGCCAAAAATGATCAAATTTGACATTTTTCATAAGAAAAAACATTTTTTGAAAATTTTCGATTTTTCAACAAGAGAGTCATGACTATACAAATCATTGTAATTTTGATCCAAGTAAGTCAAAATGTATACATAGAGGTCCTTTATGACTAGACTAAGTAGAAATAAGCCAAAAATGATCAAATTTGACATTTTTCGATAGAAAAAACATTTTTTGAAAATTACCGATTTTACAACTAGAATGTCATGACTATACAAATCATTGAAATTTTGATCCAAGTCAGTCAAAATGAATTCATTGAGGTCCTTTATGACTGGACTAAATAGAAATAAGCCAAAAATGATCAAATTTGACATTTTTCGATTGAAAAAACATTTTTTGAAAATTTCCGATTTTACAACTAGAATGTCATTACTATACAAATCATTGAAATTTTGATCCAAGTAAGTCAAAATGTATACATAGAGGTTCTTTATGACTGGACTAAGTATAAATAAGCCAAAAATGATCAAATTTGACATTTTTCGAGAGAAAAAACATTTTTTGAAAATTTTCGATTTTTCAATATGAGAGTCATGACTATACAAATCATTTAAATTTTGATCCAAGTAAGTCAAAATGTATACATAGAGGTCCTTTATGACTGGACTAAGTATAAATAAGCCAAAAATGATCAAATTTGACATTTTTCGATAGAAAAATCATTTTTTGAAAATTTCCGATTTTACAACTAGAATGTCATGACTATACAAATCACTGAAATTTTGATACAAGTAAGTCAAAATGTATACAAAAAGGTGCTTTATGACTGGACTAAGTATAAATAAGCCAAAAATGATCAAATTTGACATTTTTCGAGAGAAAAAACATTTTTTGAAAATTTTCGATTTTTCAACATGTGAGTCATGACTATACAAATCATTGAAATTTTGATCCAAGTAAGTCAAAATGTATACATAGAGGTCCTTTATGACTGGACTAAGTATAAATAAGCCAAAAATGATCAAATTTGACATTTTTCATAAGAAAAAACATTTTTTGAAAATTTTCGATTTTTAAACAAGAGAGTCATGACTATACAAATCATTGAAATTTTGATCCAAGTAAGTCAAAATGTATACATAGAGGTCCTTTATGACTAGACTAAGTAGAAATAAGCCAAAAATGATCAAATTTGACATTTTTCGTTAGAAAAAACATTTTTTGAAAATTACCGATTTTACAACTAGAATGTCATGGCTATACAAATCATTGAAATTTTGATCCAAGTCAGTCAAAATGTATACAATGAGGTCCTTTATGACTGGACTAAATAGAAATAAGCCAAAAATGATCAAATTTGACATTTTTCGATAGAAAAAACATTTTTTGAAAATTTCCGATTTTACAACTAGAATGTCATGACTATACAAATCATAGAAATTTTGATCCAAGTAAGTCAAAATGTATACATAGAGGTCCTTTATGAATGGACTAAGTATAAATAAGCCAAAAATGATCAAATTTGACATTTTTCGATAAAAAAAACATTTTTTGAAAATTTTCGATTTTTCATCATTAGAGTCATGACTTTACAAATCATTGAAATTTTGATCCAAGTTAGTCAAAATGTATACATAGAGGTCCTTTATGACTGGACTAAGTAGAAATAAGCCAAAAATGATCAAATTTGACATTTTTCGATAGAAAAAACATATTTTGAAAATTTCCGATTTTACAACTAGAATGTCATGACTATACAAATCATTGAAATTTTGATCCAAGTAAGTCAAAATGTATATATAGAGGTCCTTTATGACTGGACTAAGTATAAATAAGCCAAAAATGATCAAATTTGACATTTTTCCAGAGAAAAAACATTTTTTGAAAATTTTCGATTTTTCAACATGAGTGTCATGACTATACAAATCATTTAAATTTTGATCCAAGTAAGTCAAAATGTATACATAGAGGTCCTTTATGACTGGACTAAGTATAAATAAGCCAAAAATGATCAAATTTGACATTTTTCATAAGAAAAACCATTTTTTGAAAATTTTCGATTTTTCAACAAGACAGTCATGACTGGACTAATTATAAATAAGCCAAAAATGATCAAATTTGACATTTTTCGATAGAAAAAACATTTTTTGAAAATTTCCGATTTTACAACTAGAATGTCATGACTATACAAATCATTGAAATTTTGATCCAAGTAAGTCAAAATGTATATATAGAGGTTCTTTATGACTGGACTAAGTATAAATAAGCCAAAAATGATCAAATTTGACATTTTTCATAAGAAAAAACATTTTTTGAAAATTTTCGATTTTTAAACAAGAGAGTCATGACTATACAAATCATTGAAATTTTGATCCAAGTAAGTCAAAATGTATACATAGAGGTCCTTTATGACTAGACTAAGTGGAAATAAGCCAAAAATGATCAAATTTGACATTTTTCGTTAGAAAAAACATTTTTTGAAAATTACCGATTTTACAACTAGAATGTCATGACTATACAAATCATTGAAATTTTGATCCAAGTCAGTCAAAATGTATACAATGAGGTCCTTTATGACTGGACTAAATAGAAATAAGCCAAAAATGATCAAATTTGACATTTTTCGATAGAAAAAACATTTTTTGAAAATTTCCGATTTTACAACTAGAATGTCATGACTATACAAATCATAGAAATTTTGATCCAAGTAAGTCAAAATGTATACATAGAGGTCCTTTATGAATGGACTAAGTATAAATAAGCCAAAAATGATCAAATTTGACATTTTTCGATAAAAAAAACATTTTTTGAAAATTTTCGATTTTTCATCATTAGAGTCATGACTTTACAAATCATTGAAATTTTGATCCAAGTTAGTCAAAATGTATACATAGAGGTCCTTTATGACTGGACTAAGTAGAAATAAGCCAAAAATGATCAAATTTGACATTTTTCGATAGAAAAAACATATTTTGAAAATTTCTGATTTTACAACTAGAATGTCATGACTATACAAATCATTGAAATTTTGATCCAAGTAAGTCAAAATGTATATATAGAGGTCCTTTATGACTGGACTAAGTATAAATAAGCCAAAAATGATCAAATTTGACATTTTTCCAGAGAAAAAACATTTTTTGAAAATTTTCGATTTTTCAACATGAGTGTCATGACTATACAAATCATTTAAATTTTGATCCAAGTAAGTCAAAATGTATACATAGAGGTCCTTTATGACTGGACTAAGTATAAATAAGCCAAAAATGATCAAATTTGACATTTTTCATAAGAAAAACCATTTTTTGAAAATTTTCGATTTTTCAACAAGACAGTCATGACTGGACTAATTAAAATAAGCCAAAAATGATCAAATTTGACATTTTTCGATAGAAAAAACATTTTTTGAAAATTTCCGATTTTACAACTAGAATGTCATGACTATACAAATCATTGAAATTTTGATCCAAGTAAGTCAAAATGTATATATAGAGGTTCTTTATGACTGGACTAAGTATAAATAAGCCAAAAATGATCAAATTTGACAGTTTTCCAGAGAAAAAACATTTTTTGAAAATTTTCGATTTTTCAACAGGAGTGTCATGACTATACAAATCATTGAAATTTTGATACAAGTAAGTCAAAATGTATACATAGAGGTCCTTAATGACTGGACTAAGTATAAATAAGCCAAAAATGATCAAATTTGACATTTTTCGATAAAAAAAACATTTTTTGAAAATTTTCGATTTTTCATCATTAGAGTCATGACTTTACAAATCATTGAAATTTTGATCCAAGTAGGTCAAAATGTATACATAGAGGTCCTTTATGACTGGACTAAGTAGAAATAAGCCAAAAATGATCAAATTTGACATTTTTCGATAGAAAAAACCTTTTTTGAAAATTTCCGATTTTACAACTAGAATGTCATGACTATACAAATCATTGAAATTTTGATCCAAGTAAGTCAAAATGTATATATAAGGGTCCTTTATGACTGGAATAAGTATAAATAAGCCAAAAATGATCAAATTTGACATTTTTCCAGAAAAAAAACATTTTTTGAAAATTTTCGATTTTTTAACATGAGCGTCATGACTATACAAATCATTTAAATTTTGATCCAAGTAAGTCAAAATGTATACATAGAGGTCCTTTATGACTGGACTAAGTATAAATAAGCCAAAAATGATCAAATTTGACATTTTTCTTAAGATAAAACATTTTTTGAAAATTTTCGATTTTTCAACAAGAGAGTCATGACTATATAAATCATTGAAATTTTGATCCAAGTAAGTCAAAATGTATATAAAGAGGTCCTTTATGACTGGACTAAGTATAAATAAGACAAAAATGATCAAATTTGACATTTTTCCAGAGAAAAAACATTTTTTGAAAATTTTCGATTTTTCAACATGAGCGTCATGACTATACAAATCATTTAAATTTTGATCCAAGTAAGTCAAAATGTATACATAGAGGTCCTTTATGACTGGACTAAGTATAAATAAGCCAATAATGATCAAATTTGACATTTTTCATAAGAAAAAACATTTTTTGAAAATTTTCGATTTTTCAACAAGAGAGTCATGACTATACAAATCACTGAAATTTTGATCCAAGTAAGTCAAAATGTATACATAGAGGTCCTTTATGACTGGACTAAGTAGAAATAAGCCAAAAATGATCAAATTTGACATTTTTCATTAGAAAAAACATTTTTTGAAAATTTTCGATTTTTCAACAAGAGAGTCATGACTATACAAATCATTGAAATTTTGATCCAAGTAAGTCAAAATGTATATATAAGGGTCCTTTATGACTGGAATAAGTATAAATAAGCCAAAAATGATCAAATTTGACATTTTTCCAGAGAAAAAACATTTTTTGAAAATTTTCGATTTTTTAACATGAGCGTCATGACAATACAAATCATTTAAATTTTGATCCAAGTAAGTCAAAATGTATACATAGAGGTCCTTTATGACTGGACTAAGTATAAATAAGCCAAAAATGATCAAATTTGACATTTTTCTTAAGAAAAAACATTTTTTGAAAATTTTCGATTTTTCAACAAGAGAGTCATGACTATATAAATCATTGAAATTTTGATCCAAGTAAGTCAAAATGTATATAAAGAGGTCCTTTATGACTGGACTAAGTATAAATAAGGCAAAAATGATCAAATTTGACATTTTTCCAGAGAAAAAAACATTTTTTGAAAATTTTCGATTTTTCAACATGAGCGTCATGACTATACAAATCATTTAAATTTTGATCCAAGTAAGTCAAAATGTATACATAGAGGTCCTTTATGACTGGACTAAGTATAAATAAGCCAATAATGATCAAATTTGACATTTTTCATAAGAAAAAACATTTTGTGAAAATTTTCGATTTTTCAACAAGAGAGTCATGACTATACAAATCACTGAAATTTTGATCCAAGTAAGTCAAAATGTATACATAGAAGTCCTTTATGACTGGACTAAGTATAAATAAGCCAAAAATGATCAAATTTGACATTTTTCGATAGAAAAAACATTTTTTGAAAATTTTCGATTTTTCAACATGAGAGTCATGACTATACAAATCATTGAAATTTTGATCCAAGTAAGTCAAAATGTATATATAGAGGTCCTTTATGACTGTACTAAGTATAAATAAGTCAAAAATGATCAAATTTGACATTTTTCGATAGAAAAAACATTTTTTGAAAATTTCCGATTTTACAACTAGAATGTCATGACTATACAAATCATTGAAATTTTGATCCAAGTAAGTCAAAATGTATATATAGAGGTCCTTTATGACTGGACTAAGTATAAATAAGCCAAAAATGATCAAATTTGACATTTTTCCATAGAAAAAACATTTTTTGAAAATTTCCGATTTTACAACTAGAATGTCATGACTATACAAATCATTTAAATTTTGATGCAAGTAAGTCAAAATGTATATATAGAGGTCCTTTATGACTGGACTAAGTATAAATAAGTCAAAAATGATCAAATTTGACATTTTTCGATAGAAAAAACATTTTTTGAAAATTTCCGATTTTTCATCATTAGAGTCATGACTTTACAAATCATTGAAATTTTGATCCAAGTAAGTCAAAATGTATACATAGAGGTCCTTTATGACTGGACTAAGTATAAATAAGCCAAAAATGATCAAATTTGACATTTTTCGATAAAAAAAACATTTTTTGAAAATTTTCGATTTTTCATCATTAGAGTCATGACTTTACAAATCATTGAAATTTTGATCCAAGTAAGTCTAAATGTATACATTAAGGACCTTTATGACTGGACTAAGTAGAAATAAGCCAAAAATGATCAAATTTGACATTTTTCGATAGAAAAAACATTTTTTGAAAATTTCCGATTTTACAACTAGAATGTCATGACTATAAAAATCATTGAAATTTTGATCCAAGTAGGTCAAAATGTATACATAGAGGTCCTTTATGACTGGACTAAGTAGAAATAAGCCAAAAATGATCAAATTTGACATTTTTCGATAGAAAAAACCTTTTTTGAAAATTTCCGATTTTACAACTAGAATGTCATGACTATACAAATCATTGAAATTTTGATCCAAGTAAGTCAAAATGTATATATAAGGGTCCTTTATGACTGGAATAAGTATAAATAGGCCAAAAATGATCAAATTTGACATTTTTCCAGAGAAAAAACATTTTTTGAAAATTTTCGATTTTTTAACATGAGCGTCATGACTATACAAATCATTTAAATTTTGATCCAAGTAAGTCAAAATGTATACATAGAGGTCCTTTATGACTGGACTAAGTATAAATAAGCCAAAAATGATCAAATTTGACATTTTTCTTAAGAAAAAACATTTTTTGAAAATTTTCGATTTTTCAACAAGAGAGTCATGACTATATAAATCATTGAAATTTTGATCCAAGTAAGTCAAAATGTATATAAAGAGGTCCTTTATGACTGGACTAAGTATAAATAAGGCAAAAATGATCAAATTTGACATTTTTCCAGAGAAAAAACATTTTTTGAAAATTTTCGATTTTTCAACATGAGCGTCATGACTATACAAATCATTTAAATTTTGATCCAAGTAAGTCAAAATGTATACATAGAGGTCCTTTATGACTGGACTAAGTATAAATAAGCCAATAATGATCAAATTTGACATTTTTCATAAGAAAAAACATTTTTTGAAAATTTTCGATTTTTCAACAAGAGAGTCATGACTATACAAATCACTGAAATTTTGATCCAAGTAAGTCAAAATGTATACATAGAGGTCCTTTATGACTGGACTAAGTAGAAATAAGCCAAAAATGATCAAATTTGACATTTTTCATTAGAAAAAACATTTTTTGAAAATTTTCGATTTTTCAACAAGACAGTCATGACTGGACTAATTATAAATAAGCCAAAAATGATCAAATTTGACATTTTTCGATAGAAAAAACATTTTTTGAAAATTTCCGATTTTACAACTAGAATGTCATGACTATACAAATCATTGAAATTTTGATCCAAGTAAGTCAAAATGTATATATAGAGGTTCTTTATGACTGGACTAAGTATAAATAAGCCAAAAATGATCAAATTTGACAGTTTTCCAGAGAAAAAACATTTTTTGAAAATTTTCGATTTTTCAACAAGAATGTCATGACTATACAAATCATTAAAATTTTGATCCAAGTAAGTCAAAATGTATACATAGAGGTCCTTTATGACTGGACTAAGTATAAATAAGCCAAAAATGATCAAATTTGACATTTTTCGATAAAAAAAACATTTTTTGAAAATTTTCGATTTTTCATCATTAGAGTCATGACTTTACAAATCATTGAAATTTTGATCCAAGTAAGTCTAAATGTATACATTAAGGACCTTTATGACTGGACTAAGTAGAAATAAGCCAAAAATGATCAAATTTGACATTTTTCGATAGAAAAAACATTTATTGAAAATTTCCGATTTTACAACTAGAATGTCATGACTATAAAAATCATTGAAATTTTGATCCAAGTAGGTCAAAATGTATACATAGAGGTCCTTTATGACTGGACTAAGTAGAAATAAGCCAAAAATGATCAAATTTGACATTTTTCGATAGAAAAAACCTTTTTTGAAAATTTCCGATTTTACAACTAGAATGTCATGACTATACAAATCATTGAAATTTTGATCCAAGTAAGTCAAAATGTATATATAAGGGTCCTTTATGACTGGAATAAGTATAAATAAGCCAAAAATGATCAAATTTGACATTTTTCCAGAGAAAAAACATTTTTTGAAAATTTTCGATTTTTTAACATGAGCGTCATGACTATACAAATCATTTAAATTTTGATCCAAGTAAGTCAAAATGTATACATTGAGGTCCTTTATGACTGGACTAAGTATAAATAAGCCAAAAATGATCAAATTTGACATTTTTCTTAAGAAAAAACATTTTTTGAAAATTTTCGATTTTTCAACAAGAGAGTCATGACTATATAAATCATTGAAATTTTGATCCAAGTAAGTCAAAATGTATATAAAGAGGTCCTTTATGACTGGACTAAGTATAAATAAGGCAAAAATGATCAAATTTGACATTTTTCCAGAGAAAAAACATTTTTTGAAAATTTTCGATTTTTCAACATGAGCGTCATGACTATACAAATCATTTAAATTTTGATCCAAGTAAGTCAAAATGTATACATAGAGGTCCTTTATGACTGGACTAAGTATAAATAAGCCAATAATGATCAAATTTGACATTTTTCATAAGAAAAAACATTTTTTGAAAATTTTCGATTTTTCAACAAGAGAGTCATGACTATACAAATCACTGAAATTTTGATCCAAGTAAGTCAAAATGTATACATAGAGGTCCTTTATGACTGGACTAAGTAGAAATAAGCCAAAAATGATCAAATTTGACATTTTTCATTAGAAAAAACATTTTTTGAAAATTTTCGATTTTTCAACAAGAGAGTCATGACTATACAAATCATTGAAATTTTGATCCAAGTAAGTCAAAATGTATATATAAGGGTCCTTTATGACTGAAATAAGTATAAATAAGCCAAAAATGATCAAATTTGACATTTTTCCAGAGAAAAAACATTTTTTGAAAATTTTCGATTTTTTAACATGAGCGTCATGACTATACAAATCATTTAAATTTTGATCCAAGTAAGTCAAAATGTATACATAGAGGTCCTTTTTGACTGGACTAAGTATAAATAAGCCAAAAATGATCAAATTTGACATTTTTCTTAAGAAAAAACATTTTTTGAAAATTTTCGATTTTTCAACAAGAGAGTCATGACTATATAAATCATTGAAATTTTGATCCAAGTAAGTCAAAATGTATATAAAGAGGTCCTTTATGACTGGACTAAGTATAAATAAGGCAAAAATGATCAAATTTGACATTTTTCCAGAGAAAAAACATTTTTTGAAAATTTTCGATTTTTCAACATGAGCGTCATGACTATACAAATCATTTAAATTTTGATCCAAGTAAGTCAAAATGTATACATAGAGGTCCTTTATGACTGGACTAAGTATAAATAAGCCAATAATGATCAAATTTGACATTTTTCATAAGAAAAAACATTTTTTGAAAATTTTCGATTTTTCAACAAGAGAGTCATGACTATACAAATCACTGAAATTTTGATCCAAGTAAGTCAAAATGTATACATAGAAGTCCTTTATGACTGGACTAAGTATAAATAAGCCAAAAATGATCAAATTTGACATTTTTCGATAGAAAAAACATTTTTTGAAAATTTTCGATTTTTCAACATGAGAGTCATGACTATACAAATCATTGAAATTTTGATCCAAGTAAGTCAAAATGTATATATAGAGGTCCTTTATGACTGTACTAAGTATAAATAAGTCAAAAATGATCAAATTTGACATTTTTCGATAGAAAAAACATTTTTTGAAAATTTCCGATTTTACAACTAGAATGTCATGACTATACAAATCATTGAAATTTTGATCCAAGTAAAACAAAATGTATACATAGAGGTCCTTTATGACTGGACTAAGTAGAAATAAGCCAAAAATGATCAAATTTGACATTTTTCGATAGAAAAAACATTTTTTGAAAATTTCCGATTTTACAACTAGAATGTCATGACTATACAAATCATTGAAATTTTGATCCAAGTAAGTCAAAATGTATATATAGAGGTCCTTTATGACTGGACTAAGTATAAATAAGCCAAAAATGATCAAATTTGACATTTTTCCATAGAAAAAACATTTTTTGAAAATTTCCGATTTTACAACTAGAATGTCATGACTATACATATCATTTAAATTTTGATGCAAGTAAGTCAAAATGTATACATAGAGGTCCTTTATGACTGGACTAAGTATAAATAAGCCAAAAATGATCAAATTTGACATTTTTCATATGAAAAAACATTTTTTGAAAATTTTCGATTTTTCAACAAGAGAATCATGACTATATAAATCATTGAAATTTTGATCCAAGTAAGTCAAAATGTATATCAAGAGGTCCTTTATGACTGGACTAAGTATAAATAAGCCAAAAATTATAAAATTTGACATTTTTCCAGAGAAAAAACATTTTTTGAAAATTTTCGATTTTTCAACATGAGTGTCATGACTATTCAAATCATTGAAATTTTGATCCAAGTAAGTCAAAATGTATACATAGAGGTCCTTTATGACTGGACTAAGTATAAATAAGCCAAAAATGATCAAATTTGACATTTTTCATAATAAAAAACATTTTTTGAAAATTTTCGATTTTTCAACAAGAGAGTCATGACTATATAAATCATTGAAATTTTGATCCAAGTAAGTCAAAATGTATACAAAGAATTCCTTTATGACTGGACTAAGTATAAATAAGCCAAAAATGATCAAATTTGACATTTTTCGATAGAAAAAACATTTTTTGAAAATTTCCGATTTTACAACTAGAATGTCATGACTATACAAATCATTGAAATTTTGATCCAAGTAAAACAAAATGTAAACATAGAGGTCCTTTATGACTGGACTAAGTAGAAATAAGCCAAAAATGATCAAATTTGACATTTTTCGATAGAAAAAACATTTTTTGAAAATTTCCGATTTTACAACTAGAATGTCATGACTATACAAATCATTGAAATTTTGATCCAAGTAAGTCAAAATGTATATATAGAGGTCCTTTATGACTGGACTAAGTATAAATAAGCCAAAAATGATCAAATTTGACATTTTTCCATAGAAAAAACATTTTTTGAAAATTTCCGATTTTACAACTAGAATGTCATGACTATACAAATCATTTAAATTTTGATGCAAGTAAGTCAAAATGTATATATAGAGGTCCTTTATGACTGGACTAAGTATAAATAAGTCAAAAATGATCGAATTTGACATTTTTCGATAGAAAAAACATTTTTTGAAAATTTCCGATTTTACAACTAGAATGTCATGACTATACAAATCATTGGTTTTGATCCAAGTAAGTCAAAATGTATATATAGAGGTCCTTTATGACTGGACTAAGTATAAATTAGCCAAAAATGATCAAATTTGACATTTTTCCTGAGAAAAAACATTTTTTGAAAATTTTCGATTTTTCAACATGAGTGTCATGACTATACAAATCATTTAAATTTTGATCCAAGTAAGTCAAAATGTATACATAGAGGTCCTTTATGACTGGACTAAGTATAAATAAGCCAAAAATGATCAAATTTGACATTTTTCATAAGGAAAAACATTTTTTGAAAATTTTCGATTTTTCAACAAGAGAGTCATGACTATGCAAATCATTGAAATTTTGATCCAAGTAAGTCAAAATGTATACATAGAAGTCCTTTATGACTGGACTAAGTATAAATAAGCCAAAAATGATCAAATTTGACATTTTTCGATAGAAAAAACATTTTTTGAAAATGTTCGATTTTTCAACATGAGAGTCATGACTATACAAATCATTGAAATTTTGATCCAAGTAAGTCAAAATGTATATATAGAGGTCCTTTATGACTGTACTAAGTATAAATAAGTCAAAAATGAACAATTTGACATTTTTCGATAGAAAAAACATTTTTTGAAAATTTCCGATTTTACAACTAGAATGTCATGACTATACAAATCATTAAAATTTTGATCCAAGTAAAACAAAATGTATACATAGAGGTCCTTTATGACTGGACTAAGTAGAAATAAGCCAAAAATGATCAAATTTGACATTTTTCGATAGAAAAAACATTTTTTGAAAATTTCCGATTTTACAACTAGAATGTCATGACTATACAAATCATTGAAATTTTGATCCAAGTAAGTCAAAATGTATATATAGAGGTCCTTTAAGACTGGACTAAGTATAAATAAGCCAAAAATGATCAAATTTGACATTTTTCCATGGAAAAAACATTTTTTGAAAATTTCCGATTTTACAACTAGAATGTCATGACTATACAAATCATTGAAATTTTGATCCAAGTAAGTCAAAATGTATATATAGAGGTCCTTTATGACTGGACTAAGTATAAATAAGCCAAAAGTGATCAAATTTGACATTTTTCCAGAGAAAAAACATTTTTTGAAAAATTTCGATTTTTCATCATGAGTGTCATGACTATACAAATCATTTAAATTTTGATCCAAGTAAGTCAAAATGTATACATAGAGGTCCTTTATGACTGGACTAAGTATAAATAAACCAAAAATGATCAAATTTGACCTTTTACATAAGAAAAAAACATTTTTTGAAAATTTCCGATTTTACAACTAGAATGTCATGACTATACAAATCATTGAAATTTTGATCCAAGTAAGTCAAAATGTATATATAGAGGTCCTTTATGACTGGACTAAGTATAAATAAGCCAAAACTAATCAAATTTGACATTTTTCCAGAGAAAAAACATTTTTTGAAAATTTTCGACTTTTCAACATGAGTGTCATGACTATACAAATCATTTAAATTTTGATCCAAGTAAGTCAAAATGTATACATAGAGGTCCTTTATGACTGGACTAAGTATAAATAAGCCAAAAATGATCAAATTTGACATTTTTCATAAGAAAAACCATTTTTTGAAAATTTTCGATTTTTCAACAAGAGAGTCATGACTATATAAATCATTGAAATTTTGATCCAAGTAAGTCAAAATGTATACATAGAATTCCTTTATGACTGGACTAATTATAAATAAGCCAAAAATGATCAAATTTGACATTTTTCGATAGAAAAAACATTTTTTGAAAATTTCCGATTTTACAACTAGAATGTCATGACTATAAAAATCGTTGAAATTTTGATCCAAGTAGGTCAAAATGTATACATAGAGGTCCTTTATGACTGGACTAAGTAGAAAAAAGCCAAAAATGATCAAATTTGACATTTTTCGATAGAAAAAACCTTTTTTGAAAATTTCCGATTTTACAACTAGAATGTCATGACTATACAAATCATTGAAATTTTGATCCAAGTAAGTCAAAATGTATATATAAGGGTCCTTTATGACTGGAATTAGTATAAATAAGCCAAAAATGATCAAATTTGACATTTTTCCAGAGAAAAAACATTTTTTGAAAATTTTCGATTTTGCAACATGAGCGTCATGACTATACAAATCATTTAAATTTTGATCCAAAAAAGTCAAAATGTATACATAGAGGTCCTTTATGACTGGAATAAGTATAAATAAGCCAAAAATGATCAAATTTGACATTTTTCTTAAGAAAAAACATTTTTTGAAAATTTTCGATTTTTCAACAAGAGAGTCATGACTATATAAATCATTGAAATTTTGATCCAAGTAAGTCAAAATGTATATAAAGAGGTCCTTTATGACTGGACTAAGTATAAATAAGGCAAAAATGATCAAATTTGACATTTTTCCAGAGAAAAAACATTTTTTGAAAATTTTCGATTTTTCAACATGAGCGTCATGACTATACAAATCATTTAAATTTTGATCCAAGTAAGTCAAAATGTATATATAGAGGTCCTTTATGACTGGACTAAGTATAAATAAGCCAAAAATGATCAAATTTGACATTTTTCCATAGAAAAAACATTTTTTGAAAATTTCCGATTTTACAACTAGAATGTCATGACTATACAAATCATTTAAATTTTGATGCAAGTAAGTCAAAATGTATATATAGAGGTCCTTTATGACTGGACTAAGTATAAATAAGTCAAAAATGATCAAATTTGACATTTTTCGATAGAAAAAACATTTTTTGAAAATTTCCGATTTTACAACTAGAATGTCATGACTATACAAATCATTGAAATTTTGATCCAAGTAAAACAAAATGTATACATAGAGGTCCTTTATGACTGGACTAAGTAGAAATAAGCCAAAAATGATCAAATTTGACATTTTTCGATAGAAAAAACATTTTTTGAAAATTTCCGATTTTACAACTAGAATGTCATGACTATACAAATCATTGAAATTTTGATCCAAGTAAGTCAAAATGTATACATAGAAGTCCTTTATGACTGGACTAAGTATAAATAAGCCAAAAATGATCAAATTTGACATTTTTCGACAGAAAAAACATTTTTGAAAATTTTCGATTTTTCAACATGAGAGTCATGACTATACAAATCATTGAAATTTTGATCCAAGTAAGTCAAAATGTATATATAGAGGTCCTTTATGACTGTACTAAGTATAAATAAGTCAAAAATGATCAAATTTGACATTTTTCGATAGAAAATTTTGAAAATTTCCGATTTTACAACTAGAATGTCATGACTATACAAATCATTGAAATTTTGATCCAAGTAAAACAAAATGTATACATAGAGGTCCTTTATGACTGGACTAAGTATAAATAAGCCAAAAATGATCAAATTTGACATTTTTCGATAGAAAAAAACATTTTTTGAAAATTTCCGATTTTACAACTAGAATGTCATGACTATACAAATCATTTAAATTTTGATGCAAGTAAGTCAAAATGTATACATAGAGGTCCTTTATGACTGGACTAAGTATAAATAAGCCAAAAATGATCAAATTTGACATTTTTCATATGAAAAAACATTTTTTGAAAATTTTCGATTTTTCAACAAGAGAGTCATGACTATATAAATCATTGAAATTTTGATCCAAGTAAGTCAAAATGTATACATAGAGGTCCTTTAACACAGGACTAAGTATAAATAAGCCAAAAATGATCAAATTTGACATTTTTTCATAAGAAAAAACATTTTTTGAAAATTTTCGATTTTTCAACAAGAGAGTCATGACTATATAAATCATTGAAATTTTGATCCAAGTAAGTCAAAATGTATACATAGAATTCCTTTATGACTGGACTAAGTATAAATAAGCCAAAAATGATCAAATTTGACATTTTTCCAGAGAAAAAACATTTTTTTGAAAATTTTCGATTTTTCAACATGAGTGTCATGACTATACAAATCATTTAAATTTTGATACAAGTAAGTCAAAATGTATACATAGAGGTCCTTTATGACTGGACTAAGTATAAATAAGCCAAAAATGATCAAATTTGACATTTTTCGATAAAAAAAACATTTTTTGAAAATTTTCGATTTTTCATCATTAGAGTCATGACTTTACAAATCATTGAAATTTTGATCCAAGTAAGTCAAAATGTATACATAGAGGTCCTTTATGACTGGACTAAGTAGAAATAAGCCAAAAATGATCAAATTTGACATTTTTCATAAGAAAAACCATTTTTTGAAAATTTTCGATTTTTCAACAAGACAGTCATGACTGGACTAATTATAAATAAGCCAAAAATGATCAAAGTTGACATTTTTCGATAGAAAAAACATTTTTTGAAAATTTCCGATTTTACAACTAGAATGTCATGACTATACAAATCATTGAAATTTTGATCCAAGTAAGTCAAAATGTATATATAGAGGTTTTTTATGACTGGACTAAGTATAAATAAGCCAAAAATGATCAAATTTGACAGTTTTCCGGAGAAAAAACATTTTTTGAAAATTTTCGATTTTTCAACAGGAGTGTCATGACTATACAAATCATTGAAATTTTGATACAAGTAAGTCAAAATGTATACATAGAGGTCCTTTATGACTGGACTAAGTATAAATAAGCCAAAAATGATCAAATTTGACATTTTTCGATAAAAAAAACATTTTTTGAAAATTTTCGATTTTTCATCATTAGAGTCATGACTTTACAAATCATTGAAATTTTGATCCAAGTAAGTCTAAATGTATACATTAAGGACCTTTATGACTGGACTAAGTAGAAATAAGCCAAAAATGATCAAATTTGACATTTTTCGATAGAAAAAACATTTTTTGAAAATTTCCGATTTTACAACTAGAATGTCATGACTATAAAAATCATTGAAATTTTGATCCAAGTAGGTCAAAATGTATACATAGAGGTCCTTTATGACTGGACTAAGTAGAAATAAGCCAAAAATGATCAAATTTGACATTTTTCGATAGAAAAAACCTTTTTTGAAAATTTCCGATTTTACAACTAGAATGTCATGACTATACAAATCATTGAAATTTTGATCCAAGTAAGTCAAAATGTATATATAAGGGTCCTTTATGACTGGAATAAGTATAAATAAGCCAAAAATGATCAAATTTGACATTTTTCCAGAGAAAAAACATTTTTTGAAAATTTTCGATTTTTTAACATGAGCGTCATGACTATACAAATCATTTAAATTTTGATCCAAGTAAGTCAAAATGTATACATAGAGGTCCTTTATGACTGGACTAAGTATAAATAAGCCAAAAATGATCAAATTTGACATTTTTCTTAAGAAAAAACATTTTTTGAAAATTTTCGATTTTTCAACAAGAGAGTCATGACTATATAAATCATTGAAATTTTGATCCAAGTAAGTCAAAATGTATATAAAGAGGTCCTTTATGACTGGACTAAGTATAAATAAGGCAAAAATGATCAAATTTGACATTTTTCCAGAGAAAAAACATTTTTTGAAAATTTTCGATTTTTCAACATGAGCGTCATGACTATACAAATCATTTAAATTTTGATCCAAGTAAGTCAAAATGTATACATAGAGGTCCTTTATGACTGGACTAAGCATAAATAAGCCAATAATGATCAAATTTGACATTTTTCATAAGAAAAAACATTTTTTGAAAATTTTCGATTTTTCAACAAGAGAGTCATGACTATACAAATCACTGAAATTTTGATCCAAGTAAGTCAAAATGTATACATAGAGGTCCTTTATGACTGGACTAAGTAGAAATAAGCCAAAAATGATCAAATTTGACATTTTTCATTAGAAAAAACATTTTTTGAAAATTTTCGATTTTTCAACAAGAGAGTCATGACTATACAAATCATTGAAATTTTGATCCAAGTAAGTCAAAATGTATATATAAGGGTCCTTTATGACTGGAATAAGTATAAATAAGCCAAAAATGATCAAATTTGACATTTTTCCAGAGAAAAAACATTTTTTGAAAATTTTCGATTTTTTAACATGAGCGTCATGACTATACAAATCATTTAAATTTTGATCCAAGTAAGTCAAAATGTATACATAGAGGTCCTTTTTAGGACTAAGTATAAATAAGCCAAAAATGATCAAATTTGACATTTTTCTTAAGAAAAAACATTTTTTGAAAATTTTCGATTTTTCAACAAGAGAGTCATGACTATATAAATCATTGAAATTTTTATCCAAGTAAGTCAAAATGTATATAAAGAGGTCCTTTATGACTGGACTAAGTATAAATAAGGCAAAAATGATCAAATTTGACATTTTTCCAGAGAAAAAACATTTTTTGAAAATTTTCGATTTTTCAACATGAGCGTCATGACTATACAAATCATTTAAATTTTGATCCAAGTAAGTCAAAATGTATACATAGAGGTCCTTTATGACTGGACTAAGTATAAATAAGCCAATAATGATCAAATTTGACATTTTTCATAAGAAAAAACATTTTTTGAAAATTTTCGATTTTTCAACAAGAGAGTCATGACTATACAAATCACTGAAATTTTGATCCAAGTAAGTCAAAATGTATACATAGAAGTCCTTTATGACTGGACTAAGTATAAATAAGCCAAAAATGATCAAATTTGACATTTTTCGATAGAAAAAACATTTTTTGAAAATTTTCGATTTTTCAACATGAGAGTCATGACTATACAAATCATTGAAATTTTGATCCAAGTAAGTCAAAATGTATATATAGAGGTCCTTTATGACTGTACTAAGTATAAATAAGTCAAAAATGATCAAATTTGACATTTTTCGATAAAAAAAACATTTTTTGAAAATTTCCGATTTTACAACTAGAATGTCATGACTATACAAATCATTGAAATTTTGATCCAAGTAAAACAAAATGTATACATAGAGGTCCTTTATGACTGGACTAAGTAGAAATAAGCCAAAAATGATCAAATTTGACATTTTTCGATAGAAAAAACATTTTTTGAAAATTTCCGATTTTACAACTAGAATGTCATGACTATACAAATCATTGAAATTTTGATCCAAGTAAGTCAAAATGTATATATAGAGGTCCTTTATGACTGGACTAAGTATAAATAAGCCAAATATGATCAAATTTGACATTTTTCCATAGAAAAAACATTTTTTGAAAATTTCCGATTTTACAACTAGAATGTCATGACTATACATATCATTTAAATTTTGATGCAAGTAAGTCAAAATGTATACATAGAGGTCCTTTATGACTGGACTAAGTATAAATAAGCCAAAAATGATCATATTTGACATTTTTCATATGAAAAAACATTTTTTGAAAATTTTCGATTTTTCAACAAGAGAATCATGACTATATAAATCATTGAAATTTTGATCCAAGTAAGTCAAAATGTATATCAAGAGGTCCTTTATGACTGGACTAAGTATAAATAAGCCAAAAATTATCAAATTTGACATTTTTCCAGAGAAAAAACATTTTTTGAAAATTTTCGATTTTTCAACATGAGTGTCATGACTATTCAAATCATTTAAATTTTGATCCAAGTAAGTCAAAATGTATACATAGAGGTCCTTTATGACTGGACTAAGTATAAATAAGCCAAAAATGATCAAATTTGACATTTTTCATAAGAAAAAACATTTTTTGAAAATTTTCGATTTTTCAACAAGAGAGTCATGACTATATAAATCATTGAAATTTTGATCCAAGTAAGTCAAAATGTATACAAAGAATTCCTTTATGACTGGACTAAGTATAAATAAGCCAAAAATGATCAAATTTGACATTTTTCGATAGAAAAAACATTTTTTGAAAATTTCCGATTTTACAACTAGAATGTCATGACTATACAAATCATTGAAATTTTGATCCAAGTAAAACAAAATGTAAACATAGAGGTCCTTTATGACTGGACTAAGTAGAAATAAGCCAAAAATGATCAAATTTGACATTTTTCGATAGAAAAAACATTTTTTGAAAATTTCCGATTTTACAACTAGAATGTCATGACTATACAAATCATTGAAATTTTGATCCAAGTAAGTCAAAATGTATATATAGAGGTCCTTTATGACTGGACTAAGTATAAATAAGCCAAAAATGATCAAATTTGACATTTTTCCATAGAAAAAACATTTTTTGAAAATTTCCGATTTTACAACTAGAATGTCATGACTATACAAATCATTTAAATTTTGATGCAAGTAAGTCAAAATGTATATATAGAGGTCCTTTATGACTGGACTAAGTATAAATAAGTCAAAAATGATCGAATTTGACATTTTTCGATAGAAAAAACATTTTTTGAAAATTTCCGATTTTACAACTAGAATGTCATGACTATACAAATCATTGGTTTTGATCCAAGTAAGTCAAAATGTATATATAGAGGTCCTTTATGACTGGACTAAGTATAAATTAGCCAAAAATGATCAAATTTGACATTTTTCCTGAGAAAAAACATTTTTTGAAAATTTTCGATTTTTCAACATGAGTGTCATGACTATACAAATCATTTAAATTTTGATCCAAGTAAGTCAAAATGTATACATAGAGGTCCTTTATGACTGGACTAAGTATAAATAAGCCAAAAATGATCAAATTTGACATTTTTCATAAGGAAAAACATTTTTTGAAAATTTTCGATTTTTCAACAAGAGAGTCATGACTATGCAAATCATTGAAATTTTGATCCAAGTAAGTCAAAATGTATACATAGAAGTCCTTTATGACTGGACTAAGTATAAATAAGCCAAAAATGATCAAATTTGACATTTTTCGATAGAAAAAACATTTTTTGAAAATTTTCGATTTTTCAACATGAGAGTCATGACTATACAAATCATTGAAATTTTGATCCAAGTAAGTCAAAATGTATATATAGAGGTCCTTTATGACTGTACTAAGTATAAATAAGTCAAAAATGATCAAATTTGACATTTTTCGATAGAAAAAACATTTTTTGAAAATTTCCGATTTTACAACTAGAATGTCATGACTATACAAATCATTGAAATTTTGATCCAAGTAAAACAAAATGTATACATAGAGGTCCTTTATGACTGGACTAAGTAGAAATAAGCCAAAAATGATCAAATTTGACATTTTTCGATAGAAAAAACATTTTTTGAAAATTTCCGATTTTACAACTAGAATGTCATGACTATACAAATCATTGAAATAAGGATCCAAGTAAGTCAAAATGTATATATAGAGGTCCTTTATGACTGGACTAAGTATAAATAAGCCAAAAATGATCAAATTTGACATTTTTCCATGGAAAAAACATTTTTTGAAAATTTCCGATTTTACAACTAGAATGTCATGACTATACAAATCATTGAAATTTTGATCCAAGTAAGTCAAAATGTATATATAGAGGTCCTTTATGACTGGACTAAGTATAAATAAGCCAAAAGTGATCAAATTTGACATTTTTCCAGAGAAAAAACATTTTTTGAAAAATTTCGATTTTTCATCATGAGTGTCATGACTATACAAATCATTTAAATTTTGATCCAAGTAAGTCAAAATGTATACATAGAGGTCCTTTATGACTGGACTAAGTATAAATAAACCAAAAATGATCAAATTTGACCTTTTTCATAAGAAAAAACATTTTTTGAAAATTTCCGATTTTACAACTAGAATGTCATGACTATACAAATCATTGAAATTTTGATCCAAGTAAGTCAAAATGTATATATAGAGGTCCTTTATGACTGGACTAAGTATAAATAAGCCAAAACTAATCAAATTTGACATTTTTCCAGAGAAAAAACATTTTTTGAAAATTTTCGACTTTTCAACATGAGTGTCATGACTATACAAATCATTTAAATTTTGATCCAAGTAAGTCAAAATGTATACATAGAGGTCCTTTATGACTGGACTAAGTATAAATAAGCCAAAAATGATCAAATTTGACATTTTTCATAAGAAAAACCATTTTTTGAAAATTTTCGATTTTTCAACAAGAGAGTCATGACTATATAAATCATTGAAATTTTGATCCAAGTAAGTCAAAATGTATACATAGAATTCCTTTATGACTGGACTAATTATAAATAAGCCAAAAATGATCAAATTTGACATTTTTCGATAGAAAAAACATTTTTTGAAAATTTCCGATTTTACAACTAGAATGTCATGACTATAAAAATCGTTGAAATTTTGATCCAAGTAGGTCAAAATGTATACATAGAGGTCCTTTATGACTGGACTAAGTAGAAAAAAGCCAAAAATGATCAAATTTGACATTTTTCGATAGAAAAAACCTTTTTTGAAAATTTCCGATTTTACAACTAGAATGTCATGACTATACAAATCATTGAAATTTTGATCCAAGTAAGTCAAAATGTATATATAAGGGTCCTTTATGACTGGAATTAGTATAAATAAGCCAAAAATGATCAAATTTGACATTTTTCCAGAGAAAAAACATTTTTTGAAAATTTTCGATTTTGCAACATGAGCGTCATGACTATACAAATCATTTAAATTTTGATCCAAAAAAGTCAAAATGTATACATAGAGGTCCTTTATGACTGGAATAAGTATAAATAAGCCAAAAATGATCAAATTTGACATTTTTCTTAAGAAAAAACATTTTTTGAAAATTTTCGATTTTTCAACAAGAGAGTCATGACTATATAAATCATTGAAATTTTGATCCAAGTAAGTCAAAATGTATATAAAGAGGTCCTTTATGACTGGACTAAGTATAAATAAGGCAAAAATGATCAAATTTGACATTTTTCCAGAGAAAAAACATTTTTTGAAAATTTTCGATTTTTCAACATGAGCGTCATGACTATACAAATCATTTAAATTTTGATCCAAGTAAGTCAAAATGTATACATAGAGGTCCTTTATGACTGGACTAAGTATAAATAAGCCAATAATGATCAAATTTGACATTTTTCATAAGAAAAAACATTTTTTGAAAATTTTCGATTTTTCAACAAGAGAGTCATGACTATACAAATCACTGAAATTTTGATCCAAGTAAGTCAAAATGTATACATAGAGGTCCTTTATGACTGGACTAAGTAGAAATAAGCCAAAAATGATCAAATTTGACATTTTTCATTAGAAAAAACATTTTTTGAAAATTTTCGATTTTTCAACAAGAGAGTCATGACTATACAAATCATTGAAATTTTGATCCAAGTAAGTCAAAATGAATACATAGAAGTCCTTTATGACTGGACTAAGTATAAATAAGCCAAAAATGATCAAATTTGACATTTTTCGATAGAAAAAACATTTTTTGAAAATTTTCGATTTTTCAACATGAGAGTCATGACTATACAAATCATTGAAATTTTGATCCAAGAAAGTCAAAATGTATATATAGAGGTCCTTTATGACTGTACTAAGTATAAATAAGTCAAAAATGATCAAATTTGACATTTTTCGATAGAAAAAACATTTTTTGAAAATTTCCGATTTTACAACTAGAATGTCATGACTATACAAATCATTGAAATTTTGATCCAAGTAAAACAAAATGTATACATAGAGGTCCTTTATGACTGGACTAAGTAGAAATAAGCCAAAAATGATCAAATTTGACATTTTTCGATAGAAAAAACATTTTTTGAAAATTTCCGATTTTACAACTAGAATGTCATGACTATACAAATCATTGAAATTTTGATCCAAGTAAGTCAAAATGTATATATAGAGGTCCTTTATGACTGGACTAAGTATAAATAAGCCAAAAATGATCAAATTTGACATTTTTCCGTAGAAAAAACATTTTTTGAAAATTTACGATTTTACAACTAGAATGTCATGACTATACAAATCATTTAAATTTTGATGCAACTAAGTCAAAATGTATACATAGAGGTCCTTTATGACTGGACTAAGTATAAATAAGCCAAAAATGATCAAATTTGACATTTTTCATATGAAAAAACATTTTTTGAAAATTTTCGATTTTTCAACAAGAGAGTCATGACTATATAAATCATTGAAATTTTGATCCAAGTAAGTCAAAATGTATATAAAGAGGTCCTTTATGACTGGACTAAGTATAAATAAGCCAAAAATTATCAAATTTGACATTTTTCCAGAGAAAAAACATTTTTTGAAAATTTTCGATTTTTCAACAAGAGAGTCATGACTATATAAATCATTGAAATTTTGATCCAAGTAAGTCAAAATGTATACATAGAATTCCTTTATGACTGACCTAAGTATAAATAAGCCAAAAATGATCAAATTTGACATTTTTAGATAGAAAAAACATTTTTTGAAAATTTCAGATTTTACAACTAGAATGTCATGACTATACAAATCATTGAAATTTTGATCCAAGTTAGTCAAAATGTATATATAGAGGTCCTTTATGACTGGACTGAGTATAAATAAGCCAAAAATGATCAAATTTGACAGTTTTCCAGAGAAAAAACATTTTTTGAAAATTTTCGATTTTTCAACATGAGAGTCATGACTATACAAATCATTTAAATTTTGATACAAGTAAGTCAAAATGTATACATAGAGGTCCTTTATGACTGGACTAAGTATAAATAAGCCAAAAATGATCAAATTTGACATTTTTCGATAAAAAAAACATTTTTTGAAAATTTTCGATTTTTCATCATTAGAGTCATGTCTTTACAAATCATTGAAATTTTGATCCAAGTTAGTCAAAATGTATACATAGAGGTCCGTTATGACTGGACTAAGTAGAAATAAGCCAAAAATGATCAAATTTGACATTTTTCGATAGAAAAAACATTTTATGAAAATTTCCGATTTTACAACTAGAATGTCATGACTATACAAATCATTGAAATTTTGATCCAAGTAAGTCAAAAGGTATATATAGAGGTCCTTTATGACTGGACTAAGTATAAATAAGCCAAAAATGATCAAATTTGACATTTTTCCAGAGAAAAAACATTTTTTGAAAATTTTCGATTTTTCATCATGAGTGTCATGACTATACAAATCATTTAAATTTTGATCCAAGTAAGTCAAAATGTATACATAGAGGTCCTTTATGACTGGACTAAGTATAAATAAACCAAAAATGATCAAATTTGATCTTTTTCATAAGAAAAAACATTTTTTGAAAATTTCCGATTTTACAACTAGAATGTCATGACTATACAAATCATTGAAATTTTGATCCAAGTAAGTCAAAATGTATATATAGAGGTCCTTTATGACTGGACTAAGTATAAATAAGCCAAAACTAATCAAATTTGACATTTTTCCAGAGAAAAAACATTTTTTGAAAATTTTCGACTTTCCAACATGAGTGTCATGACTATACAAATCATTTAAATTTTGATCCAAGTAAGTCAAAATGTATACATAGAGGTCCTTTATGACTGGACTAAGTATAAATAAACCAAAAATGATCAAATTTGACATTTTTCATAAGAAAAACCATTTTTTGAAAATTTTCGATTTTTCAACAAGAGAGTCGTGACTATATAAATCATTGAAATTTTGATCCAAGTAAGTCAAAATGTATATAAGGAGGTCCTTTATGACTAGACTAAGTATAAATAAGGCAAAAATGATCAAATTTGACATTTTTCCAGAGAAAAAACATTTTTTGAAAATTTTCGATTTTTCAACATGAGTGTCATGACTATACAAATCATTTAAATTTTGATCCAAGTAAGTCAAAATGTATACATAGAGGTCCTTTATGACTGGACTAAGTATAAATAAGCCAATAATGATCAAATTTGACATTTTTCATAAGAAAAAACATTTTTTGAAAATTTTCGATTTTTCAACAAGAGAGTCATGACTATACAAATCACTGAAATTTTGATCCAAGTATGTCAAAATGTATATCAAGAGGTCCTTTATGACTGGACTAAGTATAAATAAGCCAAAAATTATCAAATTTGACATTTTTCCAGAGAAAAAACATTTTTTGAAAATTTTCGATTTTTCAACATGAGTGTCATGACTATTCAAATCATTTAAATTTTGATCCAAGTAAGTCAAAATGTATACATAGAGGTCCTTTATGACTGGACTAAGTATAAATAAGCCAAAAATGATCAAATTTGACATTTTTCATAAGAAAAAACATTTTTTGAAAATTTTCGATTTTTCAACAAGAGAGTCATGACTATATAAATCATTGAAATTTTGATCCAAGTAAGTCAAAATGTATACAAAGAATTCCTTTATGACTGGACTAAGTATAAATAAGCCAAAAATGATCAAATTTGACATTTTTCGATAGAAAAAACATTTTTTGAAAATTTCCGATTTTACAACTAGAATGTCATGACTATACAAATCATTGAAATTTTGATCCAAGTAAAACAAAATGTAAACATAGAGGTCCTTTATGACTGGACTAAGTAGAAATAAGCCAAAAATGATCAAATTTGACATTTTTCGATAGAAAAAAACATTTTTTGAAAATTTCCGATTTTACAACTAGAATGTCATGACTATACAAATCATTGAAATTTTGATCCAAGTAAGTCAAAATGTATATATAGAGGTCCTTTATGACTGGACTAAGTATAAATAAGCCAAAAATGATCAAATTTGACATTTTTCCATAGAAAAAACATTTTTTGAAAATTTCCGATTTTACAACTAGAATGTCATGACTATACAAATCATTTAAATTTTGATGCAAGTAAGTCAAAATGTATATATAGAGGTCCTTTATGACTGGACTAAGTATAAATAAGTCAAAAATGATCGAATTTGACATTTTTCGATAGAAAAAACATTTTTTGAAAATTTCCGATTTTACAACTAGAATGTCATGACTATACAAATCATTGGTTTTGATCCAAGTAAGTCAAAATGTATATATAGAGGTCCTTTATGACTGGACTAAGTATAAATAAGCCAAAAATGATCAAATTTGACATTTTTCCTGAGAAAAAACATTTTTTGAAAATTTTCGATTTTTCAACATGAGTGTCATGACTATACAAATCATTTAAATTTTGATCCAAGTAAGTCAAAATGTATACATAGAGGTCCTTTATGACTGGACTAAGTATAAATAAGCCAAAAATGATCAAATTTGACATTTTTCATAAGGAAAAACATTTTTTGAAAATTTTCGATTTTTCAACAAGAGAGTCATGACTATGCAAATCATTGAAATTTTGATCCAAGTAAGTCAAAATGTATACATAGAAGTCCTTTAAGACTGGACTAAGTATAAATAAGCCAAAAATGATCAAATTTGACATTTTTCGATAGAAAAAACATTTTTTGAAAATTTTCGATTTTTCAACATGAGAGTCATGACTATACAAATCATTGAAATTTTGATCCAAGTAAGTCAAAATGTATATATAGAGGTCCTTTATGACTGTACTAAGTATAAATAAGTCAAAAATGATCAAATTTGACATTTTTCGATAGAAAAAACATTTTTTGAAAATTTCCGATTTTACAACTAGAATGTCATGACTATACAAATCATTGAAATTTTGATCCAAGTAAAACAAAATGTATACATAGAGGTCCTTTATGACTGGACTAAGTAGAAATAAGCCAAAAATGATCAAATTTGACATTTTTCGATAGAAAAAACATTTTTTGAAAATTTCCGATTTTACAACTAGAATGTCATGACTATACAAATCATTGAAATTTTGATCCAAGTAAGTCAAAATGTATATATAGAGGTCCTTTATGACTGGACTAAGTATAAATAAGCCAAAAATGATCAAATTTGACATTTTTCCATGGAAAAAACATTTTTTGAAAATTTCCGATTTTACAACTAGAATGTCATGACTATACAAATCATTGAAATTTTGATCCAAGTAAGTCAAAATGTATATATAAGGGTCCTTTATGACTGGAATTAGTATAAATAAGCCAAAAATGATCAAATTTGACATTTTTCCAGAGAAAAAACATTTTTTGAAAATTTTCGATTTTGCAACATGAGCGTCATGACTATACAAATCATTTAAATTTTGATCCAAAAAAGTCAAAATGTATACATAGAGGTCCTTTATGACTGGAATAAGTATAAATAAGCCAAAAATGATCAAATTTGACATTTTTCTTAAGAAAAAACATTTTTTGAAAATTTTCGATTTTTCAACAAGAGAGTCATGACTATATAAATCATTGAAATTTTGATCCAAGTAAGTCAAAATGTATATAAAGAGGTCCTTTATGACTGGACTAAGTATAAATAAGGCAAAAATGATCAAATTTGACATTTTTCCAGAGAAAAAACATTTTTTGAAAATTTTCGATTTTTCAACATGAGCGTCATGACTATACAAATCATTTAAATTTTGATCCAAGTAAGTCAAAATGTATACATAGAGGTCCTTTATGACTGGACTAAGTATAAATAAGCCAATAATGATCAAATTTGACATTTTTCATAAGAAAAAACATTTTTTGAAAATTTTCGATTTTTCAACAAGAGAGTCATGACTATACAAATCACTGAAATTTTGATCCAAGTAAGTCAAAATGTATACATAGAGGTCCTTTATGACTGGACTAAGTAGAAATAAGCCAAAAATGATCAAATTTGACATTTTTCATTAGAAAAAACATTTTTTGAAAATTTTCGATTTTTCAACAAGAGAGTCATGACTATACAAATCATTGAAATTTTGATCCAAGTAAGTCAAAATGAATACATAGAAGTCCTTTATGACTGGACTAAGTATAAATAAGCCAAAAATGATCAAATTTGACATTTTTCGATAGAAAAAACATTTTTTGAAAATTTTCGATTTTTCAACATGAGAGTCATGACTATACAAATCATTGAAATTTTGATCCAAGAAAGTCAAAATGTATATATAGAGGTCCTTTATGACTGTACTAAGTATAAATAAGTCAAAAATGATCAAATTTGACATTTTTCGATAGAAAAAACATTTTTTGAAAATTTCCGATTTTACAACTAGAATGTCATGACTATACAAATCATTGAAATTTTGATCCAAGTAAAACAAAATGTATACATAGAGGTCCTTTATGACTGGACTAAGTAGAAATAAGCCAAAAATGATCAAATTTGACATTTTTCCGTAGAAAAAACATTTTTTGAAAATTTCCGATTTTACAACTAGAATGTCATGACTATACAAATCATTTAAATTTTGATGCAACTAAGTCAAAATGTATACATAGAGGTCCTTTATGACTGGACTAAGTATAAATAAGCCAAAAATGATCAAATTTGACATTTTTCATATGAAAAAACATTTTTTGAAAATTTTCGATTTTTCAACAAGAGAGTCATGACTATATAAATCATTGAAATTTTGATCCAAGTAAGTCAAAATGTATATAAAGAGGTCCTTTATGACTGGACTAAGTATAAATAAGCCAAAAATTATCAAATTTGACATTTTTCCAGAGAAAAAACATTTTTTGAAAATTTTCGATTTTTCAACAAGAGAGTCATGACTATATAAATCATTGAAATTTTGATCCAAGTAAGTCAAAATGTATACATAGAATTCCTTTATGACTGACCTAAGTATAAATAAGCCAAAAATGATCAAATTTGACATTTTTAGATAGAAAAAACATTTTTTGAAAATTTCAGATTTTACAACTAGAATGTCATGACTATACAAATCATTGAAATTTTGATCCAAGTTAGTCAAAATGTATATATAGAGGTCCTTTATGACTGGACTGAGTATAAATAAGCCAAAAATGATCAAATTTGACAGTTTTCCAGAGAAAAAACATTTTTTGAAAATTTTCGATTTTTCAACATGAGAGTCATGACTATACAAATCATTTAAATTTTGATACAAGTAAGTCAAAATGTATACATAGAGGTCCTTTATGACTGGACTAAGTATAAATAAGCCAAAAATGATCAAATTTGACATTTTTCGATAAAAAAAACATTTTTTGAAAATTTTCGATTTTTCATCATTAGAGTCATGTCTTTACAAATCATTGAAATTTTGATCCAAGTAAGTCAAAATGTATACATAGAGGTCCGTTATGACTGGACTAAGTAGAAATAAGCCAAAAATGATCAAATTTGACATTTTTCGATAGAAAAAACATTTTTTGAAAATTTCCGATTTTACAACTAGAATGTCATGACTATACAAATCATTGAAATTTTGATCCAAGTAAGTCAAAAGGTATATATAGAGGTCCTTTATGACTGGACTAAGTATAAATAAGCCAAAAATGATCAAATTTGACATTTTTCCAGAGAAAAAACATTTTTTGAAAATTTTCGATTTTACATCATGAGTGTCATGACTATACAAATCATTTAAATTTTGATCCAAGTAAGTCAAAATGTATACATAGAGGTCCTTTATGACTGGACTAAGTATAAATAAACCAAAAATGATCAAATTTGATCTTTTTCATAAGAAAAAACATTTTTTGAAAATTTCCGCTTTTACAACTAGAATGTCATGACTATACAAATCATTGAAATTTTGATCCAAGTAAGTCAAAATGTATATATAGAGGTCCTTTATGACTGGACTAAGTATAAATAAGCCAAAACTAATCAAATTTGACATTTTTCCAGAGAAAAAACATTTTTTGAAAATTTTCGACTTTTCAACATGAGTGTCATGACTATACAAATCATTTAAATTTTGATCCAAGTAAGTCAAAATGTATACATAGAGGTCCTTTATGACTGGACTAAGTATAAATAAACCAAAAATGATCAAATTTGACATTTTTCATAAGAAAAACCATTTTTTGAAAATTTTCGATTTTTCAACAAGAGAGTCGTGACTATATAAATCATTGAAATTTTGATCCAAGTAAGTCAAAATGTATATAAGGAGGTCCTTTATGACTAGACTAAGTATAAATAAGGCAAAAATGATCAAATTTGACATTTTTCCAGAGAAAAAACATTTTTTGAAAATTTTCGATTTTTCAACAAGAGAGTCATGACTATATAAATCATTGAAATTTTGATCCAAGTAAGTCAAAATGTATACATAGAATTCCTTTATGACTGACCTAAGTATAAATAAGCCAAAAATGATCAAATTTGACATTTTTAGATAGAAAAAACATTTTTTGAAAATTTCAGATTTTACAACTAGAATGTCATGACTATACAAATCATTGAAATTTTGATCCAAGTTAGTCAAAATGTATATATAGAGGTCCTTTATGACTGGACTGAGTATAAATAAGCCAAAAATGATCAAATTTGACAGTTTTCCAGAGAAAAAACATTTTTTGAAAATTTTCGATTTTTCAACATGAGAGTCATGACTATACAAATCATTTAAATTTTGATACAAGTAAGTCAAAATGTATACATAGAGGTCCTTTATGACTGGACTAAGTATAAATAAGCCAAAAATGATCAAATTTGACATTTTTCGATAAAAAAAACATTTTTTGAAAATTTTCGATTTTTCATCATTAGAGTCATGTCTTTACAAATCATTGAAATTTTGATCCAAGTAAGTCAAAATGTATACATAGAGGTCCGTTATGACTGGACTAAGTAGAAATAAGCCAAAAATGATCAAATTTGACATTTTTCGATAGAAAAAACATTTTTTGAAAATTTCCGATTTTACAACTAGAATGTCATGACTATACAAATCATTGAAATTTTGATCCAAGTAAGTCAAAAGGTATATATAGAGGTCCTTTATGACTGGACTAAGTATAAATAAGCCAAAAATGATCAAATTTGACATTTTTCCAGAGAAAAAACATTTTTTGAAAATTTTCGATTTTACATCATGAGTGTCATGACTATACAAATCATTTAAATTTTGATCCAAGTAAGTCAAAATGTATACATAGAGGTCCTTTATGACTGGACTAAGTATAAATAAACCAAAAATGATCAAATTTGATCTTTTTCATAAGAAAAAACATTTTTTGAAAATTTCCGCTTTTACAACTAGAATGTCATGACTATACAAATCATTGAAATTTTGATCCAAGTAAGTCAAAATGTATATATAGAGGTCCTTTATGACTGGACTAAGTATAAATAAGCCAAAACTAATCAAATTTGACATTTTTCCAGAGAAAAAACATTTTTTGAAAATTTTCGACTTTTCAACATGAGTGTCATGACTATACAAATCATTTAAATTTTGATCCAAGTAAGTCAAAATGTATACATAGAGGTCCTTTATGACTGGACTAAGTATAAATAAACCAAAAATGATCAAATTTGACATTTTTCATAAGAAAAACCATTTTTTGAAAATTTTCGATTTTTCAACAAGAGAGTCGTGACTATATAAATCATTGAAATTTTGATCCAAGTAAGTCAAAATGTATATAAGGAGGTCCTTTATGACTAGACTAAGTATAAATAAGGCAAAAATGATCAAATTTGACATTTTTCCAGAGAAAAAACATTTTTTGAAAATTTTCGATTTTCAACATGAGTGTCATGACTATACAAATCATTTAAATTTTGATCCAAGTAAGTCAAAATGTATACATAGAGGTCCTTTATGACTGGACTAAGTATAAATAAGCCAATAATGATCAAATTTGACATTTTTCATAAGAAAAAACATTTTTTGAAAATTTTCGATTTTTCAACAAGAGAGTCATGACTATACAAATCACTGAAATTTTGATCCAAGTATGTCAAAATGTATACATAGAGGTCCTTTATGACTGGACTAAGTAGAAATGAGCCAAAAATGATCAAATTTGACATTTTTCATTAGAAAAAAACATTTTTTGAAAATTTTCGATTTTTCAACAAGAGAGTCATGACTATACAAATCATTGAAATTTTGATCCAAGTAAGTCAAAATGTATACATAGAAGTCCTTTATGACTGGACTAAGTATAAATAAGCCAAAAATGATCAAATTTGACATTTTTCGATAGAAAAAACATTTTTTGAAAATTTTCGATTTTTCAACATGAGAGTCATGACTATACAAATCATTGAAATTTTGATCCAAGTAAGTCAAAATGTATATATAGAGGTCCTTAATGACTGTACGAAGTATAAATAAGTCAAAAATGATCAAATTTGACATTTTTCGATAGAAAAAACATTTTTTGAAAATTTCCGATTTTACAACTAGAATGTCATGACAATACAAATCATTGAAATTTTGATCCAAGTAAAACAAAATGTATACATAGAGGTCCTTTATGACTGGACTAAGTAGAAATAAGCCAAAAATGATCAAATTTGACATTTTTCGATAGAAAAAATATTTTTTGAAAATTTCCGATTTTACAACTAGAATGTCATGACTATACAAATCATTGAAATTTTGATCCAAGTAAGTCAAAATGTATATATAGAGGTCCCTTATGACTGGACTAAGTATAAATAAGCCAAAAATGATCAAATTTGACATTTTTCCAGAGAAAAAACATTTTTTGAAAATTTCCGATTTTACAACTAGAATGTCATGACTATACAAATCATTTAAATTTTGATCCAAGTAAGTCAAAATGTATACATAGAGGTCCTTTATGACTGGACTAAGTATAAATAAACCAAAAATGATCAAAATTGACATTCTTCATAAGAAAAAACATTTTTTGAAAATTTCCGATTTTACAAATAGAATGTCATGACTATACAAATCATTGAAATTTTGATCCAAGTAAGTCAAAATGTATATATAGAGGTCCTTTATGACTGGACTAAGTATAAATAAGCCAAAAATAATCAAATTTGACATTTTTCCAGAGAAAAAACATTTTTTGAAAATTTTCGATTTTTCAACATGAGTGTCATGACTATACAAATCATTTAAATTTTGATCCAAGTAAGTCAAAATGTATACATAGAGGTCCTTTATGACTGGACTAAGTATAAATAAGCCAAAAATGATCAAATTTGACATTTTTCATAAGAAAAAACATTTTTTGCAAATTTTCGATTTTTCAACAAGAGAGTCATGACTATACAAATCACTGAAATTTTGATCCAAGTAAGTCAAAATGTATACATAGAGGTCCTTTATGACTGGACTAAGTAGAAATAAGCCAAAAATGATCAAATTTGACATTTTTCAAAAGAAAAAACATTTTTTGAAAATTTTCGATTTTTCAATATGAGAGTCATGACTATACAATTCATTTAAATTTAGATCCAAGTAAGTCAAAATGTATACATAGAGGTCCTTTATGACTGGACTAAGTATAAATAAGCCAAAAATGATCAAATTTGACATTTTTTGATAGAAAAAACATTTTTTGAAAATTTCCGATTTTACTACTAGAATGTCATGACTATGCAAATCATTGAAATTTTGATCCAAGTAAGTCAAAATGTATACAAAGAGGTCCTTTATGACTGGACTAAGTATAAATAAGCCAAAAATGATCAAATTTGACATTTTTCGAGAGAAAAAACATTTTTTGAAAATTTTCGATTTTTCAACATGAGAGTCATGACTATACTAATTATTTAAATTTTGATCCAAGTAAGTCAAAATGTATACATAGAGGTCCTTTATGACTGACTAAGTATAAATTAGCCAATAATGATCAAATTTGACATTTTTCATAAGAAAAAACATTTTTTGAAAATTTTCGATTTTTCAACAAGAGAGTCATGACTATACAAATCACAGAAATTTTTATCCAAGTAAGTCAAAATGTATACATAGAGGTCCTTTATGACTGGACTAAGTAGAAATAAGCCAAAAATGATCAAATTTGACATTTTTCATAAGAAAAAACATTTTTTGAAAATTTTCGATGTTTCAATATGAGAGTCATGACTATACAAATCATTAAAATTTTGATCCAAGTAAGTCAAAATGTATACATAAAGGTCCTTTATGACTGGACTAAGTAGAAATAAGCCAAAAATGATCCAATTTGACATTTTTCGATAGAAAAAACATTTTTTTAAAATTTCCCATTTTACAACTAGAATGTCATGACTATACAAATCATTGAAATTTTGATCCAAGTAAGTCAAAATGTATACAAAGAGGTCCTTTATGACTGGACTAAGTAGAAATAAGCCAAAAATGATCAAATTTGACATTTTTCGATAGAAAAAACATTTTTTGAAAATTTCCGATTTTACAACTAGAATGTCATGACTATACAAATCATTGAAATTTTGATCCAAGTAAGTCAAAATGTATATATAGAGGTCCTTTATGACTGGACTAAGTATAAATAAGCCAAAAATGATCAAATTTTACATTTTTCCAGAGAAAAAACATTTTTTGAAAATTTTCGATTTTTCAACAAGAGAGTCATGACTATACAAATCACTGAAATTTTGATCCAAGTAAGTCAAAATGTATACATAGAGGTCCTTTATGACTGGACTAAGTAGAAATAAGCCAAAAATGATCAAATTTGACATTTTTCATAAGAAAAAACATTTTTTGAAAATTTTCGATTTTTCAATATGAGAGTCATGACTATACAAATCATTTAAATTTTGATCCAAGTAAGTCAAAATGTATACATAGAGGTCCTTTATGACTGCACTAAGTATAAATAAGCCAAAAATGATCAAATTTGACATTTTTCGATAGAAAAAACATTTTTTGAAAATTTTCGATTTTTCATCATTAGAGTCATGACTATACAAATCATTGATATTTTGATCCAAGTAAGTCAAAATGTATACATGGAAGTCCTTTATGACTGGACTAAGTATAAATAAGCCAAAAATGATCAAATTTGACATTTTTCGATAGAAAAAACATTTTTTGAAAATTTTCGATTTTTCAACATGAGAGTCATGACTATACAAATCATTGAAATTTTGATCCAAGTAAGTCAAAATGTATACATGGAAGTCCTTTATGACTGGACTAAGTATAAATAAGCCAAAAATGATCAAATTTGACATTTTTCGATAGAAAAAACATTTTTTGAAAATTTTCGATTTTTCAACAAGAGAGTCATGACTATACAAATCACTGAAATTTTGATCCAAGTAAGTCAAAATGTATACATAGAGGTCCTTTATGACTGGACTAAGTAGAAATAAGCCAAAAATGATCAAATTTGACATTTTTCATTAGAAAAAACATTTTTTGAAAATTTTCGATTTTTCAACAAGAGAGTCATGACTATACAAATCATTGAAATTTTGATCCAAGTAAGTCAAAATGTATACATGGAAGTCCTTTATGACTGGACTAAGTATAAATAAGCCAAAAATGATCAAATTTGACATTTTTCGATAGAAAAAACATTTTTTGAAAATTTTCGATTTTTCAACATGAGAGTCATGACTATACAAATCATTGAAATTTTGATCCAAGTAAGTCAAAATGTATATATAGAGGTCCTTTATGACTGTACTAAGTATAAATAAGTCAAAAATGATCAAATTTGACATTTATCGATAGAAAAAACATTTTTTGAAAATTTCCGATTTTACAACTAGAATGTCATGACTATACAAATCATTGAAACTTTGATCCAAGTAAAACAAAATGTATACATAGAGGTCCTTTATGACTGGACTAAGTAGAAATAAGCCAAAAATGATCAAATTTGACATTTTTCGATAGAAAAAACATTTTTTGAAAATTTCCGATTTTACAACTAGAATGTCATGACTATACAAATCATTGAAATTTTGATCCAAGTAAGTCAAAATGTATATATAGAGATCCTTTATGACTGGACTAAGTATAAATAAGCCAAAAATGATCAAATTTGACATTTTTCCAGAGAAAAAACATTTTTTGAAAATTTCCGATTTTACAACTAGAATGTCATGACTATACAAATCATTTAAATTTTGATCCAAGTAAGTCAAAATGTATACATAGAGGTCCTTTATGACTGGACTAAGTATAAATAAACCAAAAATGATCAAAATTGACATTTTTCATAAGAAAAAACATTTTTTGAAAATTTCCGATTTTACAACTAGAATGTCATGACTATACAAATCATTGAAATTTTGATCCAAGTAAGTCAAAATGTATATATAGAGGTCCTTTATGACTGGACTAAGTATAAATAAGCCAAAAATAATCAAATTTGATATTTTTCCAGAGAAAAAACATTTTTTGAAAATTTTCGATTTTTCAACATGAGTGTCATGACTATACAAATCATTTAAATTTTGATCCAAGTAAGTCAAAATGTATACATAGAGGTCCTTTATGACTGGACTAAGTATAAATAAGCCAAAAATGATCAAATTTGACATTTTTCATAAGAAAAAACATTTTTTGAAAATTTTCGATTTTTCAACAAGAGAGTCATGACTATATAAATCATTGAAATTTTGATCCAAGTAAGTCAAAATGTATATATAGAGGTCCTTTATGACTGGACTAAGTAGAAATAAGCCAAAAATTATCAAATTTGACATTTTTCCAGAGAAAAAACATTTTTTGAAAATTTTCGATTTTTCAACATGAGTGTCATGACTATTCAAATCATTTAAATTTTGATCCAAGTAAGTCAAAATGTATACAAAGAGGTCCTTTATGACTGGACTAAGTATAAATAAGCCAAAAATGATCAAATTTGACATTTTTCATAAGAAAAAACATTTTTTGCAAATTTTCGATTTTTCAACAAGAGAGTCATGACTATACAAATCACTGAAATTTTGATCCAAGTAAGTCAAAATGTATACATAGAGGTCCTTTATGACTGGACTAAGTAGAAATAAGCCAAAAATGATCAAATTTGACATTTTTCAAAAGAAAAAACATTTTTTGAAAATTTTCGATTTTTCAATATGAGAGTCATGACTATACAATTCATTTAAATTTTGATCCAAGTAAGTCAAAATGTATACATAGAGGTCCTTTATGACTGGACTAAGTATAAATAAGCCAAAAATGATCAAATTTGACACTTTTCGATAGAAAAAACATTTTTTGAAAAATTCCGATTTTACTACTAGAATGTCATGACTATGCAAATCATTGAAATTTTGATCCAAGTAAGTCAAAATGTATACATAGAGGTCCTTTATGACTGGACTAAGTATAAATAAGCCAATAATGATCAAATTTGACTTTTTTCATAAGAAAAAACATTTTTTGAAAATTTTCGATTTTTCAACAAGAGAGTCATGACTATACAAATCACTGAAATTTTTATCCAAGTAAGTCAAAATGTATACATAGAGGTCCTTTATGACTGGACTAAGTAGAAATAAGCCAAAAATGATCAAATTTGACATTTTTCATAAGAAAAAACATTTTTTGAAAATTTTCGATGTTTCAATATGAGAGTCATGACTATACAAATCATTAAAATTTTGATCCAAGTAAGTCAAAATGTATACATAAAGGTCCTTTATGACTGGACTAAGTAGAAATAAGCAAAAATGATCAAATTTGACATTTTTCGATAGAAAAAACATTTTTTTAAAATTTCCCATTTTACAACTAGAATGTCATGACTATACAAATCATTGAAATTTTGATCCAAGTAAGTCAAAATGTATACATAGAGGTCCTTTATGACTGGACTAAGTAGAAATAAGCCAAAAATGATCAAATTTGACATTTTTCGATAGAAAAAACATTTTTTGAAAATTTCCGATTTTACAACCAGAATGTCATGACTATACAAATCATTGAAATTTTGATCCAAGTAAGTCAAAATGTATACATAGAGGTCCTTTATGACTGGACTAAGTATAAATAAGCCAAAAATGATCAAATTTGACATTTTTCCAGAGAAAAAACATTTTTTGAAAATTTTCGATTTTTCAACAAGAGAGTCATGACTATACAAATCACTGAAATTTTGATCCAAGCAAGTCAGAATGTATACATAGAGGTCCTTTATGACTGGACTAAGTAGAAATAAGCCAAAAATGATCAAATTTGACGTTTTTCATAAGAAAAAACATTTTTTGAAAATTTTCGATTTTTCAATATGAGAGTCATGACTATACAAATCATTTAAATTTTGATCTAAGTAAGTCAAAATGTATACATAGAGGTCCTTTATGACTGGACTAAGTATAAATAAGCCAAAAATGATCAAATTTGACATTTTTCGATAGAAAAAACATTTTTTGAAAATTTCCGATTTTACAACTAGAATGTCATGACTATACAAATCATTGAAATTTTGATCCAAGTAAGTCAAAATTTATACATAGAGGTCCTTTATGACTGGACTAAGTAGAAATAAGCCAAAAATGATCAAATTTGACATTTTTCGATAGAAAAAACATTTTTTGAAAATTTCCGATTTTACAACTAGAATGTCATGACTATACAAATCATTGAAATTTTGATCCAAGTAAGTCAAAATGTATACATAGAGGTCCTTTATGACTGGACTAAGTATAAATAAGCCAAAAATGATCAAATTTTACATTTTTCCAGAGAAAAAACATTTTTTGAAAATTTGCGATTTTTCAACAAGAGAGTCATGACTATACAAATCACTGAAATTTTGATCCAAGTAAGTCAAAATGTATACATAGAGGTCCTTTATGACTGGACTAAGTAGAAATAAGCCAAAAATGATCAAATTTGACATTTTTCATAAGAAAAAACATTTTTTGAAAATTTTCGATTTTTCAATATGAGAGTCATGACTATACAAATCATTTAAATTTTGATCCAAGTAAGTCAAAATGTATACATAGAGGTCCTTTATGACTGCACTAAGTATAAATAAGCCAAAAATGATCAAATTTGACATTTTTCGATAGAAAAAACATTTTTTGAAAATTTCCGATTTTACAACTAGAATGTCATGACTATACAAATAATTTAAATTTTGATCCAAGTAAGTCAAAATGTATACATAGAGGTCCTTTATGACTGGACTAAGTATAAATAAGCCGAAAATGATCAAATTTGACATTTTTCGATAAAAAAAACATTTTTTGAAAATTTTCGATTTTTCATCATTAGAGTCATGACTTTACAAATCATTGAAATTTTGATCCAAGTAAGTCAAAATGTATACATAGAGGTCCTTTATGACTGGACTAAGTAGAATTAAGCCAAAAATGATCAAATTTGACATTTTTCGGTAGAAAAAACATTTTTTGAAAATTTCCGATTTTACAACTAGAATGTCATGACTATACAAATCATTGAAATTTTGATCCAAGTAAGTCAAAATGTATACATAGAGGTCCTTTATGACTGGACTAAGTTGAAATAAGCCAAAAATGATCAAATTTGACATTTTTCGATAGAAAAAACATTTTTTGAAAATTTCCGATTTTACAACTAGAATGTCATGACTATACAAATCATTGGTTTTGATCCAAGTAAGTCAAAATGTATATATAGAGGTCCTTTATGACTGGACTAAGTATAAATAAGCCAAAAATGATCAAATTTGACATTTTTCCAGAGAAAAAACATTTTTTGAAAATTTTCGATTTTTCAACATGAGTGTCATGACTATACAAATCATTTAAATTTTGATCCATGTAAGTCAAAATGTATACATAGAGGTCCTTTATGACTGGACTAAGTATAAATAAGCCAAAAATGATCAAATTTGACATTTTTCATAAGGAAAAACATTTTTTGAAAATTTTCGATTTTTCAACAAGAGAGTCATGACTATGCAAATCATTGAAATTTTGATCCAAGTAAGTCAAAATGTATACAAAGAGGTCCTTTATGACTGGACTAAGTATAAATAAGCCAAAAATGATCAAATTTGACATTTTTCGAGAGAAAAAACATGTTTTGAAAATTTTCGATTTTTCAACATGAGAGTCATGACTATACAAATTATTTAAATTTTGATCCAAGTAAGTCAAAATGTATACATAGAGGTCCTTTATGACTGACTAAGTAGAAATAAGCCAATAATGATCAAATTTGACATTTTTCATAAGAAAAAACATTTTTTGTAAATTTTCGATTTTTCAACAAGAGAGTCATGACTATACAAATCATTGAAATTTTGATCCAAGTAAGTCAAAATGTATACATGGAAGTCCTTTATGACTGGACTAAGTATAAATAAGCCAAAAATGATCAAATTTGACATTTTTCGATAGAAAAAACATTTTTTGAAAATTTTCGATTTTTCAACATGAGAGTCATGACTATACAAATCATTGAAATTTTGATCCAAGTAAGTCAAAATGTATATATAGAGGTCCTTTATGACTGTACTAAGTATAAATAAGTCAAAAATGATCAAATTTGACATTTTTCGATAGAAAAAACATTTTTTGAAAATTTCCGATTTCACAACTAGAATGTCATGACTATACAAATCATTGAAATTTTGATCCAAGTAAAACAAAATGTATACATAGAGGTCCTTTATGACTGGACTAAGTAGAAATAAGCCCAAAATGATCAAATTTGACATTTTTCGATAGAAAAAACATTTTTTGAAAATTTCCGATTTTACAACTAGAATGTCATGACTATACAAATCATTGAAATTTTGATCCAAGTAAGTCAAAATGTATATATAGAGGTCCTTTATGACTGGACTAAGTATAAATAAGCCAAAAATGATCAAATTTGACATTTTTCCAGAGAAAAAACATTTTTTGAAAATTTCCGATTTTACAACTAGAATGTCATGACTATACAAATCATTTAAATTTTGATCCAAGTAAGTCAAAATGTATACATAGAGGTCCTTTATGACTGGACTAAGTATAAATAAACCAAAAATGATCAAAATTGACATTTTTCATAAGAAAAAACATTTTTTGAAAATTTCGGATTTTACAACTAGAATGTCATGACTATACAAATCATTGAAATTTTGATCCAAGTAAGTCAAAATGTATATATAGAGGTCCTTTATGACTGGACTAAGTATAAATAAGCCAAAAATAATCAAATTTGACATTTTTCCAGAGAAAAAACATTTTTTGAAAATTTTCGATTTTTCAACATGAGTGTCATGACTATACAAATCATTTAAATTTTGATCAAAGTAAGTCAAAATGTATACATAGAGGTCCTTTATGACTGGACTAAGTATAAATAAGCCAAAAATGATCAAATTTGACATTTTTCATAAGAAAAAACATTTTTTGAAAATTTTCGATTTTTCAACAAGAGAGTCATGACTATATAAATCATTGAAATTTTGATCCAAGTAAGTCAAAATGTATATATAGAGGTCCTTTTCGACTGGACTAAGTATAAATAAGCCAAAAATTATCAAATTTGACATTTTTCCAGAGAAAAAACATTTTTTGAAAATTTTCGATTTTTCAACATGAGTGTCATGACTATACAAATCATTGAAATTTTGATCCAAGTAAGTCAAAATGTATACATAGAGGTCCTTTATGACTGGACTAAGTAGAAATAAGCCAAAAATGATCAAATTTGACATTTTTCGGTAGAAAAAACATTTTTTGAAAATTTCCGATTTTACAACTAGAATGTCATGACTATACAAATCATTGAAATTTTGATCCAAGTAAGTCAAAATGTATACATAGAGGTCCTTTATGACTGGACTAAGTTGAAATAAGCCAAAAATGATCAAATTTGACATTTTTCGATAGAAAAAACATTTTTTGAAAATTTCCGATTTTACAACTAGAATGTCATGACTATACAAATCATTGGTTTTGATCCAAGTAAGTCAAAATGTATATATAGAGGTCCTTTATGACTGGACTAAGTATAAATAAGCCAAAAATGATCAAATTTGACATTTTTCCAGAGAAAAAACATTTTTTGAAAATTTTCGATTTTTCAACATGAGTGTCATGACTATACAAATCATTTAAATTTTGATCCAAGTAAGTCAAAATGTATACATAGAGGTCCTTTATGACTGGACTAAGTATAAATAAGCCAAAAATGATCAAATTTGACATTTTTCATAAGGAAAAACATTTTTTGAAAATTTTCGATTTTTCAACAAGAGAGTCATGACTATGCAAATCATTGAAATTTTGATCCAAGTAAGTCAAAATGTATACAAAGAGGTCCTTTATGACTGGACTAAGTATAAATAAGCCAAAAATGATCAAATTTGACATTTTTCGAGAGAAAAAACATGTTTTGAAAATTTTCGATTTTTCAACATGAGAGTCATGACTATACAAATTATTTAAATTTTGATCCAAGTAAGTCAAAATGTATACATAGAGGTCCTTTATGACTGACTAAGTATAAATAAGCCAATAATGATCAAATTTGACATTTTTCATAAGAAAAAACATTTTTTGAAAATTTTCGATTTTTCAACAAGAGAGTCATGACTATACAAATCATTGAAATTTTGATCCAAGTAAGTCAAAATGTATACATAGAGGTCCTTTATGACTGGACTAAGTATAAATGGGCCAAAAATGATCAAATTTGACATTTTTCGATAGAAAAAACATTTTTTGAAAATTTCCGATTTTACAACTAGAATGTCATGACTATACAAATCATTGAAATTTTGATCCAAGTAAGTCAAAATGTATACATAGAGGTCCTTTATGACTGGACTAAGTTGAAATAAGCCAAAAATGATCAAATTTGACATTTTTCGATAGAAAAAACATTTTTTGAAAATTTTCGATTTTTCAACATGAGAGTCATGACTATACAAATCATTGAAATTTTGATCCAAGGAAGTCAAAATGTATATATAGAGGTCCTTTATGACTGTACTAAGTATAAATAAGTCAAAAATGATCAAATTTGACATTTTTCGATAGAAAAAACATTTTTTGAAAATTTCCGATTTTACAACTAGAATGTCATGACTATACAAATCATTGAAATTTTGATCCAAGTAAAACAAAATGTATACATAGAGGTCCTTTATGACTGGACTAAGTAGAAATAAGCCAAAAATGATCAAATTTGACATTTTTCGATAGAAAAAACATTTTTTGAAAATTTCCGATTTTACAACTAGAATGTCATGACTATACAAATCATTGAAATTTTGATCCAAGTAAGTCAAAATGTATATATAGAGGTCCTTTATGACTGGACTAAGTATAAATAAGCCAAAAATGATCAAATTTGACATTTTTCCACAGAAAAAACATTTTTTGAAAATTTCCGATTTTACAACTAGAATGTCATGACTATACAAATCATTTAAATTTTGATCCAAGTAAGTCAAAATGTATACATAGAGGTCCTTTATGACTGGACTAAGTATAAATAAACCAAAAATGATCAAAATTGACATTTTTCATAAGAAAAAACATTTTTTGAAAATTTCGGATTTTACAACTAGAATGTCATGACTATACAAATCATTGAAATTTTGATCCAAGTAAGTCAAAATGTATACATAGAGGTCCATTATGACTGCACTAAGTATAAATAAGCCAAAAATGATCAAATTTGACATTTTTCGATAGAAAAAACATTTTTTGAAAATTTCCGATTTTACAACTAGAATGTCATGACTATACAAATAATTTAAATTTTGATCCAAGTAAGTCAAAATGTATACATAGAGGTCCTTTATGACTGGACTAAGTATAAATAAGCAAAAAATGATCAAATTTGACATTTTTCGATAAAAAACACATTTTTTGAAAATTTTTGATTTTTCATCATTAGAGTCATGACTATACAAATCATTGAAATTTTGATCCAAGTAAGTCAAAATGTATACATAGAGGTCCTTTATGACTGGACTAAGTAGAAATAAGCCAAAAATGATCAAATTTGACATTTTTCGGTAGAAAAAACATTTTTTGAAAATTTCCGATTTTACAACTAGAATGTCATGACTATACAAATCATTGAAATTTTGATCCAAGTTAGTCAAAATGTACACATAGAGGTCCTTTATGACTGGACTAAGTTGAAATAAGCCAAAAATGATCAAATTTGACATTTTTCGATAGAAAAAACATTTTTTGAAAATTTCCGATTTTACAACTAGAATGTCATGACTATACAAATCATTGGTTTTGATCCAAGTAAGTCAAAATGTATATATAGAGGTCCTTTATGACTGGACTAAGTATAAATAAGCCAAAAATGATCAAATTTGACATTTTTCCAGAGAAAAAACATTTTTTGAAAATTTTCGATTTTTCAACATGAGTGTCATGACTATACAAATCATTTAAATTTTGATCCAAGTAAGTCAAAATGTATACATAGAGGTCCTTTATGACTGGACTAAGTATAAATAAGCCAAAAATGATCAAATTTGACATTTTTCATAAGGAAAAACATTTTTTGAAAATTTTCGATTTTTCAACAAGAGAGTCATGACTATGCAAATCATTGAAATTTTGATCCAAGTAAGTCAAAATGTATACAAAGAGGTCCTTTATGACTGGACTAAGTAGAAATAAGCCAAAAATGATCAAATTTGACATTTTTCGATAGAAAAAACATTTTTTGAAAATTATCGATTTTACAACTAGAATGTCATGACCATACAAATCATTGAAATTTTGATCCAAGTAAGTCAAAATGTATACATAGGGTCCTCTATGACTGGACTAAGTATAAATAAGCCAAAAACGATCAAATTTGACATTTTTCGATAGAAAAATCATTTTTTGAAAATTATCGATTTTTCAACATGAGAGTCATGACTATACAAATCATTGAAATTTTGATCCAAGTAAGTCAAAATGTATACATAGAGGTCCTTTATGACTGGACTAAGTATAAATAAGTCAAAAATGATCAAATTTGACATTTTTCGATAGAAAAAACATTTTTTGAAAATTTCCGATTTTACAACTAGAATGTCATGACTATACAAATCATTGAAATTTTGATCCAAGTAAGTCAAAATGTATACATAGAATATCATTATGACTGGACTAAGTATAAATAGGCCAAAAATGATCAAATTTGACATTTTTCGATAGAAAAAACATTTTTTAAAAATTTTCGATTTTACAACATGAGAGTCATGACTATACAAATCATTGAAATTTTGATCCAAGTAAGTCAAAATGTATACATAGAGGTCCTTTATGACTGCACTAAGTATAAATAAGCCAAAAATGATCAAATTTGACATTTTTCGATAGAAAAAACATTTTTTGAAAATTTCCGATTTTACAACTAGAATGTCATGACTATACAAATAATTTAAATTTTGATCCAAGTAAGTCAAAATGTATACATAGAGGTCCTTTATGACTGGACTAAGCATAAATAAGCAAAAAATGATCAAATTTGACATTTTTCGATAAAAAAAACATTTTTTGAAAATTTTCGATTTTTCATCATTAGAGTCATGACTATACAAATCATTGAAATTTTGATCCAAGTAAGTCAAAATGTATACATAGAGGTCCTTTATGACTGGACTAAGTAGAAATAAGCCAAAAATGATCAAATTTGACATTTTTCGGTAGAAAAAACATTTTTTGAAAATTTCCGATTTTACAACTAGAATGTCATGACTATACAAATCATTGAAATTTTGATCCAAGTTAGTCAAAATGTATACAAAGAGGTCCTTTATGACTGGACTAAGTTGAAATAAGCCAAAAATGATCAAATTTGACATTTTTCGATAGAAAAAACATTTTTTGAAAATTTCCGATTTTACAACTAGAATGTCATGACTATACAAATCATTGGTTTTGATCCAAGTAAGTCAAAATGTATATATAGAGGTCCTTTATGACTGGACTAAGTATAAATAAGCCAAAAATGATCAAATTTGACATTTTTCCAGAGAAAAAACATTTTTTGAAAATTTTCGATTTTTCAACATGAGTGTCATGACTATACAAATCATTTAAATTTTGATCCAAGTAAGTCAAAATGTATACATAGAGGTCCTTTATGACTGGACTAAGTATAAATAAGCCAAAAATGATCAAATTTGACATTTTTCATAAGGAAAAACATTTTTTGAAAATTTTCGATTTTTCAACAAGAGAGTCATGACTATGCAAATCATTGAAATTTTGATCCAAGTAAGTCAAAATGTATACAAAGAGGTCCTTTATGACTGGACTAAGTAGAAATAAGCCAAAAATGATCAAATTTGACATTTTTCGATAGAAAAAACATTTTTTGAAAATTATCGATTTTTCAACATGAGAGTCATGACTATACAAATCAATGAAATTTTGATCCAAGTAAGTCAAAATGTATACATAGAGGTCCTTTATGACTGGACTAAGTATAAATAAGCCAAAAATGATCAAATTTGACATTTTTCGATAGAAAAAATATTTTTTGAAAATTTTCGTTTTTTCAACATGAGAGTCATGACTATACAAATCATTAAAATTTTGATGCAAGTAAGTCAAAATGTATACATAGAGGTCCTTTATGACCGGACTAAGTAGAAATAAGCCAAAAATGATCAAATTTGACATTTTTCGATAGAAAAAACATTTTTTGAAAATTTCCGATTTTACAACTAGAATGTCATGACTATACAAATCATTGAATTTTTGATCCAAGTAAGTCAAAATGTATACATAGAGGTCCTTTATGACTGGACTAAGTATAAATAAGCCAAAAATGATCAAATTTGACATTTTTCGATAGAAAAAACATTTTTTGAAAATTATCGATTTTTCAACATGAGAGTCATGACTATGCAAATCATTGAAATTTTGATCCAAGTAAGTTAAAATGTATACATAGAGGTCCTTTATGACTGGACTAAGTATAAATAAGCCAAAAATGATCAAATTTGACATTTTTCGATAGAAAAAATATTTTTTGAAAATTTTCGTTTTTTCAACATGAGAGTCATGAGTATACAAATCATTAAAATTTTGATGCAAGTAAGTCAAAATGTATACATGGAGGTCCTTTATGACTGGACTAAGTATAAATAAGCCAAAAATGATCAAATTTGACATTTTTCGATAGAAAAAACATTTTTTGAAAATTTCCGATTTTACAACTAGAATGTCATGACTATACAAATCATTGAAATTTTGATCCAAGTAAGTCAAAATGTATACATAGGGTCCTCTATGACTGGACTAAGTATAAATAAGCCAAAAATGATCAAATTTGACATTTTTCGATAGAAAAATCATTTTTTGAAAATTATCGATTTTTCAACATGAGAGTCATGACTATACAAATCATTGAAATTTTGATCCAAGTAAGTCAAAATGTATACATAGAGGTCCTTTATGACTGGACTAAGTATAAATGGGCCAAAAATGATCAAATTTGACATTTTTCGATAGAAAAAACATTTTTTGAAAATTTCCGATTTTACAACTAGAATGTCATGACTATACAAATCATTGAAATTTTGATCCAAGTAAGTCAAAATGTATACATAGAGGTTCTTTATGACTGGGCTAAAGTAGTTATACTATGACAGTTCTACGATCAAAGCCCATGTTAAATCCCATAAGAGAAATCATAGTTGGTATAAAAAATTGGTATAGGAAAAATACATGTAAAATATGAGTGAGAGAAGTGTGTGGAGTGTAGATTTACTTTTTGGTTCAGTAGGTAGACTAGAGCCCTTTTAAATTATGACTTTTGGTATGTTTAACAGGAAATAAATTTTTGAAAGATAAGAAATAATTCTTAAGCGAAGTAAAATATGAGTGAGACAAGTGTGTAGATTACCTTGTGGTTCAGTTGAGAGGTAGACTAGAGCCCTTTGAAATTATGACTTTTGGTATGGTTAACAGGAAATAAATTTTTGTAAGATAAGAAATAATTAGTGCTTAAGGGAATGTAATAAGAAATTATTTTTAAAAACATTTACATTTAGAAAATTATTATAGGAAGCATATTAAGAGGAAATAGCTGTGGTTATTAATTTTTTAAGTAATACAAAATTTGTGGTTAATTATAGTCGCCTGCGGTTTTAATGAAATCCTTTGTGGTTTGTGGTTAACGGAAGTTGATAAAACGTCACAAAAATAATTGGAGGGATATGTAAGAAAACAAGATGATATGAAAATTGATTATTTTATGAAAAAAAATTTTTTTCATTATATTTCGAATCATTGAAGCAAACTGTTAGTAGAAGAGTCAAGTCACTCCTGGGCCAGTTTGACCTCAAGTAACCCCGCTTTGATGGTACACTTTTCAAAAAAGGGCAAACCTAGGTGAATGTTGGAAACCTCGGAAGTTGGAGGGGATAGATGACGTCATTGACCAATAGTAAATCAAGATGGCGTTGGGAGGTGTGGTGGGGCGTGGCTGACAGAGCGTTAGTGTGTTTCTTGGCGGAAGTGGGGCTTAAAGTGGTGGGCGCGGTTTTGGAAGTGGGGGTTAAAGGGGGCGGGAATTGGACGTTAGATGAGATAATCGAATTCAGCCCAGTTGGATGGTACACTTTTCCAAAAAGGGCAAACCTCGGTTGAATGCGAAGTTGGAGGGGGGACGTCATTGGCCAATAGTAGCGCTGTAAAAATCAAGATGGCGTTGGGAGGTGTGGTGGGGTGAGGAATGGCTAAACGGGGGGGTTGGCTTTAACCAATAGTGGCGGAGAGTGAACAGGGGGCGGGACGTAAGGGCAAACCTAGGTGAATGTTGGAAACCTCGGCATTGGCCAATAGTAAATTAAGATGGCGTCGGGAGGTGTGGTGGAGGAGAATAATGGCTGCCTAAGCATTGATGACGTCATTGGCTTTAACCAATAGTGGCGGAGAGTGAACGGGGGGCGGGACGTTGACATTAGTTAGCAATTTACAAGAATATGTTAATTTGACCTTGAAAAATATTGTAATTTGACACTTTAAATATACATGATAAAATTCAAGATACGTGACCGGATGTTAATATTTTTTTATGATTAAGCAATGTAATATGACACTTGAAATTTACATAATAAAAATACATGTTTAAACTTGTTTGAACTTGTTTAAACTTGTCTGAATTCCAAGAAAAAATAATTAGTTTGAATTACGATTATAAAAATATCAAATTACAACTTTTTTAGTGGTGGGGTTGTTTGAAATAATTTTACATGTGTCAAAACACGTGACCGGATGTTAATATTTTTTTATGATTAAGCAATGTAATATGACACTTGAAATTTACATAATAAAAATACATGTTCAAACTTGTTTGAATGGACTTTGATCTTAAAATAATTTTACACGTGTCAGCAATTTTCAAGAATATGTTAATTTGACCTTGAAAAATATGATATCATCATCTTGTAACAAGTTCAAACTTGTTTGAAATAATTTTACATGTGTCAAAACACGTGACCGGATGCTAATATTTTTTTATGATTAAGCAATGTAATATGACACTTGAACGTGTTAGATAATAATTTGCAAATCTGAATTCCAAGAAAAGAATATTATGAGTCTGCAATTTTCAAGAATATGTTGAAATAGATATCATCTAACCTTGAAAAATATTGTAATTTGACACTTTAAGTATACATGATAAAATTCAAGATACGTGACCGGATGTTAATATTTTTTTATGATTAAGCAATGTAATATGACACTTGAAATTTACATAATAAAAATACATGTTCAAACTTGTTTGAATGGACTTTGATCTTAAAATAATTTCACACGTGTCAGCAATTTTCAAGAATATGTTAATTTGACCTTGAAAAATATGATATCATCATCTTGTAACAAGTTCAAACTTGTTTGAAATAATTTTACATGTGTCAAAACACGTGACCGGATGCTAATATTTTTTTATGATTAAGCAATGTAATATGACACTTGAAATTTACATAATAAAAATACATGTTCAAACTTGTTTGAACTTGTTTAAACTTGTCTGAATTCCAAGAAAAAATAATTAGTTTGAATTACGATTATAAAAATATCAAATTACAACTTTTTTAGTGGTGGGGGTAATGCTATAAAATTGTGTTGACATCGAAGAAGAAAGTCAAGCATTATTTTAAAATCATTCCTATATTGAATTTTGTTACTGCAAGATATATATATTTTATTGTTATACATCAGAAATTTCCGAATAAAAAATCATTTTATAAAATCTATGTATTTTTATTTTTAAATATTTATAATACAACACTGTTTTTTTAAATAAGAAACTTACAATAAAAAATAATATTTTTACAATGTGATATTTTTTATTTCATATAAATCACAAGTATGTTCACAAAAGCGGTCCACTATGACAAATTTTTTTTTTTTTGTTACAAGTATGTTCATAAAAACGTTCCACTATAAAAGGAGACTTTTTTTATCAATATATGAATCGTGTAAAGAGTCGAACCCTAACCACCGGACTTTAACTTTGGATCCACGTTTAGCTAAGACCTTTTCCACTAAATAAATGTTTGGATCGTTTTGTAATTCTTAACTTTTTGTAATTCTTCGGTATAGAAACGACCCTTTATACCTTCGTTGTTGTAATCCTTCAATAAATATGTTAATTTGACCCTGAGAGTCATAATTCCGTCTATTAGCGTTTGTTGATGTTACAATTTTTAAATAGTTGCGCATGTCTTGCTCTCAATAATGTTTTGGATTGTTCACATCAAGCTGAAAATATAAAAAATGGACCTGTAGATGTTAGGTTAGAATTGAAATGCTTGCAAAATATACCAGAGAATACATCAGCATTTTGTTTGATCTTACATGATCGAGTTGTAGAATACAATCCGATAACGAATGAAGTCAAAAAGTACTAATTGTGTTATCATCATTATAAATTTGTCTGCAGAAGAGAGCAGTGTCCCTCCGGAACCAATTGCAAATAGAAATTTAAAACAAAATATATTATGACTTGTTTTGTAGATGTACAAGGATTTAAAAATCAAAAAAAAAAACAAATTTATTATTAAAGAATTTGCTATGGTTTCTACAAATTATGTTGAACATTTTATTTTCAAATCACCGGAACCATTGTCAAGCTTAACTTTAAATATTCAAAAACAAGTGCGCTATCTAAGTCAATTTTATCATGGAATAAGTTGGATAGATGGACACTGCGCATACAGTGAACGTAAACAGTTGATAAGAAACGTTTTAAAAAATTTTGATGTGATCATCGTAAAAGGATTAGAAAAACTAAAATGGGTTGAAGAATATACTGATGGAGAAATATACAACTTTGAAGATATTAAATGTTATGAAACATTGAAGCAATTAAAAAATAATTACTCAAGTCGAAGATGTACAAATCACAAATATTCCAATACTATGTGTGCTTTAGAAAATGCTGAAAATATGTATAAAAAATTTAACGAAAAAAACATTTGTATATCATTATTACCATTTATTTAAAATAAATATTTTTTACATAAAATTTGTATATTTTAATAAAGTTTTTGAAATTTTAATAATTAATTGTTTAATTTATATTTCCTTTTATTGAATTCATTTTTCGTTTAAAAAACTACACCAACACATTAGTAGTAATATTAGTAATATAGTCAGAAAAATCACACTAATTATTGATAAGTTTACATTAAAATAGAAATACATTATTATTATAATTGAAAAATCTCATAATAAGAATAAAAAAGTTCATTCAGGGGCGAAATATTTAATTGCTCCATATTTTGATCCAACTTTCTGTATTGTATCTTCAATAACTTCGTAAGTCAGCATTCCTCCAGTAATTTTCGAAGCCGTAAATATTATGTTGTTGATCATTTGTTTTATATTTAAGTTTTTATATTCTTCTATAAATACATTCATAAATCCAGAAATTCTAAATAATTCAAACACTGTTACTTCACCCAACATAATTTGATCATTTTCATCCCACACATTAAACACTTTATTATTTTGATATTTGGTTAGAGATGATTTAAAACTACCAATTTCCATTTGCACATCATCCAAATCATTTAGCATGAATAACATAATTTGTGACTTTTGATTCAATAAATCAAACCAATCTTCTGTTTTTAATACCAACGAACGAAATTTCGATAATAATTTAATTCTAACATTCCACGTTTTAAGTTCAATACAAATAGTAATTAACTTGCTCTTTGATTTATTTAAATAAAAAGTTTTCTCCATAATATATTGAGAATATTCCACAAATTTACGATTCATTGTTGATTCTTGTTGTGTTGAAGAATTTCCATTCCATAATGTATGATTATGGAATGGAAATTTTATTACAACAAATCCATTTGGTGAACTCCAACAATGTCGATATAAATCATGAAATTTTTGAAAATTCATATCAGAGCCAACATGATTGTAGAATATGTGTTTTAGATTCATTTCATCCGTTTTGAATAGCACCAAGCAATTAACATTGCCCCTTATGTTATGCTTTAGAACACGTGTGTAGCTCTGACATAGGTAGAAACAATCAATTTTTCGATGACGACCCATACTAAAGTATTCTCTACTTCTCTGTTGTGAATGACAGCTCACATCATCAAAAATGAAAAGACTTTTTTATCGAGCTTCATTCAGACTAGGAATTTCACTAGTATCACTAAGTGGAAAAATAGCCAACCCCTTCCACTAATTTTAAAGCCTCTTCTAGTAATTGATATTTCGGTTGGTAAACAGATTTACTGTACACATAAATGTTTTCAAAGCGTAAACCATTTTCATCTTAAATTAAATTCAACATAACATTGGTTTTACCACAACCACTAGGGCCACATATTATTGTTCATAGTGAATCTGAAAATAGACGACCATGATATGTTTGTGTGTCTGTATTTTCTGGTAATAAACACTCAGAGCAGGTTGTTGTTTATGAAAATGCAATGTAACTAAGACTAAAATTTCAATACAACCCAGAGCACTTTACGATACAGATCTACATGCGTATGCTAAACAATTTAAAATTCCGTATTTTTGTAGTGTTTTTATGTGTGACACCCTACCTAAAAGATCATATAAATATGACACTTTAAGTATAAATAATATTAAAAAATTAGATGATTATGTATTTTGTTTTAATATAAAATTATAATTTTTTAAATAAAATTTTTTTATCTAATCTATAGTACAAGTTGATTTATTATATTCCATATAAAGAGCATATTATATGGGTTGATTGATGATGCTTGTTAGATTTGAAAACCTCTTTCTAAACAGACCAGTATTAAACAGGTCAAAACCAGTATTAAACAGATACAGACCAGTATTAAACAGGTCAAAACCAGTATTAAACAGATACAGACCAGTATTAAACAGGTTAAAACCAGTATTAAACAGGTACAGACCAGTATTAAACAGGTTAAAACCAGTATTAAACAGGTTAAAACCAGTATTAAACAGGTTAAAACCGGTATTAAACAGATACAGACCAGTATTAAACAGATACAAACCAGTATTAAACAGGTTAAAACCAGTATTAAACAGGTTAAAACCAGTATTAAACAGGTTAAAACCCGTATTAAACAGATACAGACCAGTATTAAACAGGTTAAAACCAGTATTTAACAGATACAGACCAGTATTAAACAGGTTAAAACCAGTATTAAACAGATACAGACCAGTATTAAACAGGTTAAAACCAGTATTAAACAGGTACAGACCAGTATTAAACAGGTTAAAACCAGTATTAAACAGGTTAAAACCAGTATTAAACAGGTTAAAACCAGTATTAAACAGATACAGACCGGTATTAAACTAGTCAAAACCAGTATTAAAGAGATACAGACCAGTATTGAACAGGTTAAAACCAGTATTAAACAGGTCAAAACCAGTATTAAACAGGTCAAAACCAGTATTAAACAGATACAGACCAGTATTAAACAGGTCAAAACCAGTATTAAACAGGTCAAAACCAGTATTAAACAGATACAGACCAGTATTAAACAGATACAGACCAGTATTAAACTAGTCAAAACCAGTATTAAAGAGATACAGACCAGTATTAAACAGGTTAAAACCAGTATTAAACAGGTCAAAACCAGTATTAAACAGGTTAAAACCAGTATTAAACAGATACAGACCAGTATTAAACAGGTTAAATCCAGTATTAAACAGGTCAAAACCAGTATTAAACAGATACAGACCAGTATTAAACAGGTTCAAACCAGTATTAAACAGGTTCAAACCAGTATTAAACAGGTCAAAACCAGTATTAAACAGGTTAAAACCAGTATTAAACAGGCCTGTTTACATACAGACCTGTTTAGATACAGACCTGTATATTTATTGAAGGATAACAGCAACGAAGATATAAAGGGTGGTTTCTATGCCGAAGAATTACAAAAAGTTCACGATCCGAACATTCATTTAATGGAAAAGGTCTAAGCTAAACGTGGATCCAACGTTAAAGCCAGGTGGTTAGTGTTCGACACTTTACACGATTCATATATTGACAAAAAAAGTCTTATTTTATAGTGGACCGTTTTTATGAACATACTTGTAACAAAAAATTTTTGTCATAGTGGACCGCTTTTGTGAACATATTTGTGTTTTATAAAAAAAAAAAAATAAAAAATATCACATTGTAAAAATATTATTTTTATTGTAAGTTTCTTATTTAAAAAAACAGTGTTGTATTATAATAATATTAAAAAAATATATATTTATAAATTATCGAAAATACATTATAATTATTATTCTGAAAAGTATAAAAACAGAGTTGTATTATAATAATATTTAAAAAATATATATTTATAAATTATCGAAAATACATTATAATTATTATTCTGAAAAGTGTCCATTGTCATCATCATCATCTTTCTTCATAAGATAATTTTCAATTATTTCTTTCACTTGAACATAGTCGGATAACTCGTCTGATGTAAATACACTGTAGTAAGATTGTTCAAAAATGGATAGTCCTACAATTCCATCTGTTTGTCCAGAGTGGATATTTTTTAAAATCCAGTTCCAATTTTGTTTGTCTTCATCGTCTGACGATGGGGGAAAATTTCACTTCTAAGCCCATTTGTTCTACCTTATCAATAAGGTAGTTTAAAGTTTCCGGTCGACCACATTTAATTGCCATATTAACTAATGTTTTAAAATACTTTGTTAACACATTGTTTAAAGTACTTAAACTACAATTATCTTTAATCATATTAACAATACAGTTGTTATCACTATTATGATTACCAAAGTCTTGCATTTTGTATGTTATAACTAACACTAAATTGTTTTCTACAATAATTCTACCTAACTATCAGTTTTTTGACACCCCCACCACTACTCTATCAATTGTTCATGCGCATTACTATATCAATTGTTTGTACACCTATCACAATACCGAACCACTTTGAGGATCATCACAACAACAACAGCAGGACACATTTCTGAAACAACAGCAAAAATTAGCTAAATATTAAAAACATAAAATATAAAATACTTACACTCAACAAATAATGCTATAGTGGCCCCATGGTTTTGTTTCACATGAATTGTGAGTAATGTATCGTTTTTGGTCAAATGGTGATAAGCCCACTTTCTGCTGTTTGATGGTATGTAAGCGGTGTCGCTTGGATTGGATGCTTTGCTGAACACGGTAAAAGTTACGGTTCTCAAGCAAACACCGCTTATAGTCCTCAAAAGTAAGTTTTCGGATAGCTGACTTCTTGAGACCCTTGGATCGTTTAGTCTCTTTTTTATTTTGCACCCGAATAGCATACATTTTGCTACGTAATCCGACAAATTCTAGCATAACATCACCATTATTTTCATCGGACATTAAACCCTTGACTTTCTTATTACGTAGTGGCATACCATAGATGTTGTCGGGTGCATAGTCAGCCGTATCAAAACGATTAATATCCTGTTTCATGACCTCATAGACGTCAGTATTTCTCACGCTATAAATTAGACTATCGGTGTCTGTGTATAATAACCTGACATTTGTGGGGTTGTACCGTTGGTACATGTAGTTGTAGTGGAAGTCATACACAAACGTTTTCGATATGTCTAAAATTGTGAAGCCTATGTAGATGGGTTTGTTGAAACGTATCTGTGATTTTTTCATTTCAACAATACTGACGTCATTGTCGAGCACCATCATACTGTGAAAATTGGGTTTGGCAATTAACTTCTTCACACCATGTTTTCCATCCCAATTTTTTCGTATGTACACAACCCGATGTTTCCTCACATTCTCCATGGTTTTACCGAAGATGGCATTAATCATGAGTTTGAATAATGCTTTTTCAAACTCATTTGAGGCGTTCTTGCGCATCTCGGTATTGAAATCAATATATGGTTTCAACCATGCAGATTGATCGAATTGTAACACACGGTGGTATTTTGTTACCTTAACACCGAGTTGTGTATACAGTTTTAAATTCCTGTAGTGCACGACATAGTTGGTCTTATTGTAAAGGGTTGACAGAAGATATTTTTGTTTTGATCCAGGTGGTTTCGTTGTCTCCGGACATGGCGGTAAATCGCTAAAGTTATCATGTAGATGTTGGGGTATTTCAAGGTCTACTTCTAAAATGTACCCGACTGGTGAATCATCTGCAACATCCTCGATGTTTGGTGTGTCGACCCACTTAAAATTTCCTGTTGGTAGGTATCCACACATTGCTGCACCATATAGGTTCACCACATCATAATACATAAGGTAGACATCTTCTTGAGTTTTATCATACCCCTCTTCCATGTACTTATTGTTTGCCTTAGCATAGCGATTAGAACATTGACTTACACCGCCTCTGATTCCTTTCTCGATAAACAACAAGTCATCAATATCCGTGAACAATTCCAATTTGATATTGGTGTATTTCAACATGGCGCTCCACGTATAGCCAGGAAGTGTGTAATAGTGACTAGGATCGAGATTATAGCTATGAATACAAGTGTTACGGAAATTTTCAAAAATATCCGCAAGTAGTAACACATCAGTTTTCATATACAGGTCTGAATAATCACCTAGTGTATGTAAATTGAATGTGTTCCATACCTGTATCGCATGGTTATAATCCTCATCCGTTATGTGTTCATCTGTTAACACACTGTAGAAAGCCTCCTTTGGTGGTAATTTTGTCTCTTGGAGACGTCCCCAGCTACTCATGTATTCATATGGAAATACACCTTTTCTCGTTAGCAATTGAAATTGTTCATCATTACTGACCTATAAAAAATTAAAAAACAAATTACAACCCTGTATTAAAAATTAATTATTTTTTATCATTTACCTCTTTATGTAAAATGGATTTTTTATCATTATCTAAATATGAGGCCAGATTTTCCAACTTGTCTGCGAGAAATCGGAAGGAATCAATGAATCTTAATTGAATGTCCGAGACGTGCTTTGTGAAACTGATGTACTTTTCTTTGTTGATGGGCAACACATCAACTTGACCGTCGATTTCCGTCAGCAGAGCTTCAATAATAAAATGCGAATCGTATCCACTTAAGTTGTGCATCACAACAGGTATCACCCTTGAATCTTGATAATGCAGATTACAAAATTGGTGTGCTGCTCCACGGTAGATACCTAAAATAGATTAATATAAAATTAGATGAAATTAAAAAATAATAAATAACCTGCATTACCTGTGCGATGTGAATGGTCGCGAACACGTATGGAATTGGATACGAAATCTTTACCACAAATGTGACACTTCTCTGCTGACATAAAATCCAGTTCTTGTTCGACGGTGAGCGGATACATTGGTTTAACGTGTTTTATTTTTTGCTCTAATGAGTACGCTACTTGTTCCAGTTCATGAACAAACCACTTGACACAATCAGCACCACGGTATGCCTTATAAAACGATTGGTTGGGATCATGGGTACAATGAACATAGTAACCTACACTGTAGGGTACATGTTTTTGAATATTTTTTGTATAAGACCCATGATCCATTTCCATGTCTTCATGATGTTGTGGTACCAATAACGCCTCAAAGTCAGCGTACACCATATACTCAACACGTTCCTTGCTGTTGAAATCTTTGAACTCAACGAACCGCTCGTCATCAGTTTCAGGCATTCGTACCCGCACTGCTTCTTTCTCACCACAATTTACTGAATGCTGTTGGAGTTTGACTTCTGTAGCAAAATAGTTGAGACATCGATCGCATAAATAAATTTTATTCTTGTATTTTGTTACACCCGATCGAGCCAACTTTGCTAAATTTTTTATCAAGCAAAAGTGGTGACTGTTCCCATTCTCCACAGCCAATAGATGAATTTTCTTCCCCGCAGTGTTCGAACTAACGCGTACAGGGAAAATTTCTAAATCACGTAGAAACGTAACTTTGTAGCCGTACACGTTAATCGATAGCTGCGGGTTCATCTTTTCAAATTTATTAATTTGATCCAGAGACATGGGAAACTTTAATCCATCATATTTTAAATGATATTTATAGTGCGGGTACTTAGTTAAACGTTGAGGATCCTTTTCAACCGGGTAAAGTGCTGACATTATCGACCATAAAAAGCAATGTTGGTCTTTATTCTGGACATTAATCACAGCCAATTTATTTTTGATGACTGGTGGTAGTTCACAAAATGTTCCAGCTGTGATCGGAGAGTACTTATTCATGTGGACTCGAATATTTATGATCATGTCAAGAGCCCAACCGCTATCGCGTTCCTGGAATTCTTCCAATTTTTTCAACAAATAGTTTTTGACATGATCAGTGTACCACTCCTGCATGTCCGTTGTCAGATACATTTCCTTGGCCGACGTTATAAAAGTTTTCAAATCCTCCTCTTTGGTGGTGGGCTTAATGAAATTGCCCGTGAACATAATATACACCTGAAATAAAATCTCATTAGACTATTTAAATTATAAATCTTAAATTTTACTTACCTTGAGGGAATGATTCACTAGCTCACGCCGAACGTGTCTTCTAAACATTGGAAATGCCCGGTTGAAAAATATATTTGGATCTTTATAATCCAAATTGGTAATCATACCAGTCTTCACCCTGCCCTGGTGGTGGGTTTCAATTGTCTCCCAGATTAGATGTCGATTTTGTTTTTTGGTGACACCACCACCTTGCTTAACTAAATCTAATCGCAGTCGGTGAAGTTGCCGCTGGTATGATTTACAAAGTCCAATATTAGCTTCAAGACGCAGAGGATTTTCTTTCTTTAACATCAACATCTTTTTGAATAAGCGGATGTTCTGCTTATTAAGTATCATCCATCGCTCAGCTTCCTCCACCGTCTTGATGAGCCTCAACGCTCTCTCCACTTTCTTCATCATATCAGTGCTACCACCTTGAGGTACCACGTTTAGCGTCTGCATAACATTTCGTTCGTAGGTGTCCATCTTTCAAAAAATTATATTTAAGTTTCACAATAATATTTAAAAAATTTTACACTTACCGTTATATTTTCAAATACTAAGCAAAATATACGTTACCGAACGTTCAACACTAAAGTTAACTTACAACTGAGTAATATTTGTTTTTTGTATAAAATATATAGACTAAGTTTAGAATAATAAATATACCAAAAACAAAAAATAATAATAATAATAATAATAATAATAATAATAATAATAATAAGGGCAGGCAATCCCTAACCTCACGTCCGAGCCTAACACTAGGACACGTGCCATACCCGGTAACCATCAATTCCGCTCAAAGTGATGGGCTAACGAGGTGGGTCCGTGCTGACTCAGCGGAGCTAAATGAGTCAAATCCAAAAAATGTCAAATTTGAGAAGCAGATTTTTCGGTCCTCAGGCGGGTAGTAGTCGACCCAGTCCTACAGAACCCCGCCCCCCTGCAGGTGACGCTTCTACCTTACCTATAGGGGGTAGCTCTCACGGATATGAGGGAGAGCAATCAAATTTGGCTTTGGATCCCAGGCTAGTCCCGGAGACTAGACGTGCCGCTGACGACGAAGAGCCATCTCAAGGCACTTCTCAAGAAAGTCGAGCGAGCACACAAAACAGTCGTCTTCAGCGCTTTCAATGGACGAAGGCACTTAAGGCTGACCTGCTCACTTGCTACGAAGCAAGTGAACCATCGAGACGTGGCTATATGGGCAGGATGCACACCCTCTGGTGCGAAAAGCATCCCGAACTTTCCTATATGAAATCGCAACATCTACGCGATCAAGTATCCCGTCTCAAAAAAACCGGATTTGACAAACCCCGAACAGGACAAGAGAAACGATGCAGGACTACGCAAGCGGAAGTGAATCGAGGTGATGAGATAGAGCCGGCTGCTATTGGTGTAGTTCATTCTACACGTGAGACATTAGTCGCTGAGACGCAGGATGGAATATCTCAGGATGAGCCAGTATTAGAGAGTGAGAGATCTGATACTGAGACACAGGATCGGGTATGTCAAAATACCCCACCTTCACCTGTGTTAGAAGCTTCACCACCTACGCCTCCGATACCCGGAGATATCCCAGCACTACCTGTGTTAACGGCGGAAACAGCCACGCCACTCACTTCGACCACGGAAGCGAACGTAGAGGAAACTGCGATCCTTCCTGCTGAGCCACCAAACACTCGTTTGGAAGAGCTTAAAGAACGGTTTCAAAATATTCTGTTCATAACCGATAATGACCTTTCCAAACGCAAACGTCCCAAGTACCGCAAAACGTTTGCCAAAGCACAAGACCTTGCTTTAATCAACCAGATCGTCGACGATCATCTAAATCACACAAGTAGCCTACTCGAAATTGATAGCTCAGTCTATGCTGCAATGTGTGCTCTTTCTCCTGCCCCCAAGTCTACTGAGACAGCCGAGGAGAAAACACGCAAGCGTATAGAGCAACTTGACTCCAAGTTGACCCCTCTACGACAGACGGTATCACGTATCGAGTGTGTGTTAGAGTACCAGAAAGCTGGTAAACCCTTCACCCCAAAGGTGCGAGCCTTCGCGCGTGAACTCAGGCACCAACACCACACACTAAACAAGGGTATCCTGCTCACTATCAAGCAGCGAAACATTGAAAAGATACGTGCACTAGCTCTCGCTCGGAAAAAGCTAGTTAAACGCGAGAAGTGTATTCGAGAGAACAAGATCTTTGTATCGAATCCTTCCCGTTTATTTGCAAAACCCCCTTCTCTCGTCGAGAATCCACCTTCGATAGAGCAAATCGATGGCTACTGGCGTGATTTATATGAAAAGTCGACTAGTGTAGATAAAAATATAAGACCAATCAAACTGTTCGAAAGGTTCTGCAACGCGCGCCTAGCAGAACAAGCGGTCCTAACATCTGTTACCGCTGATGAAGTATCCCTTGCTTTCAAAGGCAAGAAGAATCATTCGGCGCCTGGCATGGATGCTGTGTCCAACTTCTGGTGGAAACGTTTAACTTCCACACACGCACATCTTGCTAGGCACTTTACTTCATACATCCTTGGGTACGGGACCTTTCCAACGTGGTTCGCGGAAGGACGAACAGTTTTGATTCCCAAGAAAGGAGACCTTTCAGTTCCGAGCAATTATCGCCCGATTACATGTCTCAATACCGTGTACAAAGCGTTCACCTCCATTCTTAATGAACGCATACTCACAACCATAGAACCGGTTTGGCAGATGATATACGAGCAACGCGGCTCCAAACGAGGTATATCAGGTTGCAAAGATAATCTTCTTGTTGACAGATGTATCTGTCAAGACGCTCGTCAGTATCAGCGCGACCTGAGTATGGCCTGGGTGGATTATAGGAAAGCATTTGACACTACCTCTCACCAACTCATATTGGTGCTGCTCAAATGTTTGAAAATTCACCCCGATATCATCAGATGCATCGAAGAGCTGTTACCTTTGTGGAAGACCAAATTTACCATTAGATGTGGTAAACGTACTGTCTCAACAGATCTGGTAACGTATAAGCGTGGTGTCTATCAAGGCGACAGCCTTAGCCCGCTTTTATTCTGCATCTCCCTTATGCCCCTTTCCTTGCGCTTGCGAGAAGAAACTGGTTACCGTTGTGGTCCCCCGGCAGATAGGAAGCATCAGGTAACTCATCTATTCTATATGGATGACCTGAAACTTTATGCTTCTTCTAAGAGCAGTCTATCTCAAGCTCTCAAAGCTGTCCATCAGTACACGAAGGCTATTGGCATGGAATTCGGACTTGATAAATGTGCCGTCATTCATTGTAAGAGGGGTCGTGTCCCTGATTACGATGCAGACGTGCAGCTCACAGATGGAAGCATCGTGAAACATCTCGATGAAGAAGAGCTCTACACATATTTGGGTGTCGGTGAAAACCACATTCAAAGTGTGTCTACTGTCAAGGAAGCTCTTCGCGGCAGGTATAGGCACCGTCTTCGACAAATCTGGCAATCAGAATTGTCTGGGATCCATAAGATCCGTGCTACTAATATGCTTGCAATACCCATCCTTCTCTATTCTTTTGGTTCCATCAAATGGACAATAGAGGAGCTTAAGGAACTTGATAGAGGCACTCGCAAACTCATGAACGTTAATCGTAGTTTGCACCCACGTGCTTCTGTACCGCGTAATTACCTCCCACGGCAGCAAGGAGGTAGAGGTCTCCTATCCGTTGAATGTCTACATGATAGGGTAGTTTTAGGAATAGCTTGTCAGGTCATAAATAGTTCTGACCCTCTTATGAAACTCGTGCGCGATCATGAGTTACAGGGTAAAGGAGCATTCTTGTTCTCTGCAGCACAACATGCAGCGTCTAAATTGGGCCTTGCTTTTGATCCGTCTAATCGTGATCTTGATGATAACGTGGTCCTTCTCTCCAAATCTCGACTTCGTTCAGCTGTAAAACGAGCTGAAATACGCTCCCTCTTCGAAGATCATCGGAATCGTGACCATCAGGGAATGTTCTACCGTCATCTAGACACCTGTAGTCTTTCCGTTGATCTTACGTTCTCTTTTCTCCGATCAGCTGGACTCAAGTCCGAAACAGAAGGCTTTATCATCGCTGCCCAAGATGGTGTGATAGCGACGCTAACTCACCAAAAGTATGTATATAAGCAAGCAGTCCCCAGCACTATGTGCAGAGCGTGCAAATCTCAGCCGGAGACGCTGATGCACCTCATCTCGGCATGTCCTTCTTATGCCACGAACACCTACATACATCGCCATAACGCTGCCCTCCGCGTGCTGTACTACTTCTTGAGACACAAGTATGAAGTGGACCCTACGCCAGTCCTACCATATGCTCCAGGCGAGATCGAGTCCGTCGTCAAGAACGAGAAATGCATTATCTTCTGGAATTTCTCGTTCCCAACTACCAGGCAGCTCTCTGCTACTAAGCCTGATATAGTGCTCCAGGATATCTTATCTAAGACTATGTACGTCATCGAGTTCTCTGCGCCTGCAGAAACGAACATAGTCACGAAGGAGGAGCAAAAACGGACTAAATATCTTGATCTCTTACAAGAACTACGACAACTACACCCTGGCTACTCAGTCAAAATGGTTGTCCTCATTATCGGTTGCCTAGGCGGAATTCGTCCAACTCTCGAGACGAATCTATCTCAAATTCCGGTCTGCAGGTCTCATCTTCGTCACCTTATCTCTTCTATGCAGAAGGCTGTCATTATAGGCACCCTTCGTACATTGAGATCGCATCAGACTGTCTTCAAGTAACAGCCCTTGAAGTTTCTTTCTTCTTTTTCTATTTTTTTTTATTTTTAGTAGGTTCCACATCGCTGCGGTGCAGGGACGGAGCCTGCTTGACCAGGACATTAGACAGACTTACGTACCACCGACTCGGAAAACAGACGGACCAACAGACGTCGCGTGGACTGACGGACGTACAGACTACACGGCCACAAGTCAGTGAACTTTCTTCAAAAGACGTAGCTGCCTTGTGGAGATTTATGTCTCTCAAGGAGATGGGAGGCTCTGGGGTGTAAATCCTGTATCCTCTCTCCCTCCTTGGCAGACATGAATACGTTAATTTCAAATTTAAACAATAATAATAATAATAATAATAATAAAAATAACGTAAAAAATATATGCGGAAAAAACTAACTGAAGCAAAGGTGAATTTCAAAAGAGATACTTCAACAGCTACGTACATCACTTTTTATAGCATTATCCCCACCACTAAAAAAGTTGTAATTTGATATTTTTATAATCGTAATTCAAACTAATTATTTTTTCTTCGAATTCAGACAAGTTTAAACATGTTCAAACAAGTTTGAACATGTTCAAACAAGTTTGAACTTGTAGCAGGATGATGATATCATATTTTTCAAGGTCAAATCAATTTCAACATATTCTTGAGAATAGCTGACACGTGTAAAATTATTTTAAGATCAAAGTCCATTCAAACAAGTTTGAACATGTATTTTTATTATGTAAATTTCAAGTGTCATATTACATTGCTTAATCATAAAAAAAAATATTAACATCCGGTCACGTGTTTTGACACATGTAAAATTATTTCAAACAAGTTTGAACTTGTTATAAGATGATGATATCATATTTTTCAAGGTCAATTTAACATATTCTTGAGAATAGCTGACACGTGTAAAATTATTTTAAGATCAAAGTCCATTCAAACAAGTTTGAACATGTATTTTTATTATGTAAATTTCAAGTGTCATATTACATTGCTTAATCATAAAAAAAAAATATTAACATCCGGTCACGTGTTTTGACACATGTAAAATTATTTCAAACAAGTTTGAACTTGTTACAAGATGATGATATCATATTTTTCAAGGTCAAATTAACATATTCTTGAAAATTGCTGACACGTGTAAAATTATTTTAAGATCAAAGTCCATTCAAACAAGTTTGAACATGTATTTTTATTATGTAAATTTCAAGTGTCATATTACATTGCTAATTCAATAAAAAAAAAAATATTAACATCCGGTCACGTGTCTTGAATTTTATCATGTATATTTAAAGTGTCAAATTACAATATTTTTCAAGGTCAAATTAACATATTCTTGAAAATTGCTGACTAATGTCAACGTCCCGCCCCCCGTTCACCCCCCGTCAAGCACCACTATTGGTCAAAGCCAATGACGTCACCTGGTAATTTCCCGTTTATGCTTAGGCAGCCATTCCTCCCCACCAATTCAACCACACCTCCCAACGCCATCTTGATTTTTACAGTGCTACTATTGGTCAAAGCCAATGACGTCATCAATGCTTAGGCAGCCATTATTCCCCAACACCACACCTCCCGACGCCATCTTGATTTACTATTGGTCAATGCCGAGGTTTCCAACATTCACCTAGGTTTGCCCTTTTTGGAAAAGTGTACCATACTTTGGGGTTGAAAGTGGGCTCGATTATCTAACGTCCAATTCCCGCCCCCTTTTAACCCCCACTTCCAAAACCGCGCCCACCACTTTAAGCCCCACTTCCGCCAAGAAACACACTAACGCTCTGTCAGCCACGCCCCACCACACCTCCCAACGCCATCTTGATTTACTATTGGTCAATGACGTCATCTATCCCCTCCAACTTCCGAGGTTTCCAACATTCACCTAGGTTTGCCCTTTTTGGAAAAGTGTACCATCCAACTGCGCTGAAATCCCTGTGACTCTTCTACTACTGTTGTTATTTCGTTTAAAAATAAAATACTTGAAAAAAAATGTCTGCAATATTAAATGAATGTAATGAGTTGAAACCATTTGCTAAATTTAGAAATTTAGAAGTGAATAAAAAGTATTTAGTGCAGTTTATTCAATCATATAAAACCAAGTTTGATAATAAATGGGTGTTAGAATTGGAAGATTGTTTGATAACTTTACCCAGCCGTTATCAAAAGCAGAAGAAATTGAAAAAATTATGGAAGCACCTGAACTATATGTAATTGTGAAAGGTGTAAATAAGTTTAACTCATATGATATTGAGTTTGTTTAACAACAACATCAACCGCATCAAGCATACTTTTTATAATAAGAAAAAAAATATGATAATGGAACGTAAATATTTTTTAAATCCAGTAAGATCAATAGGTGTGAACCGTTCAATTCGGTTCACAGTATTTTGATTGTAGGTTTGGCTGATAGTAATTAAAAATCTTTTAAATTAGAGTAGTAAACGCGATCAAAAACATTGGGACAGAAAAAGGTAACAATCATTAAAACACACGAACACGAAAAGAAATATTTACAAAAGAAAATACAAAAAAAAATAGAAATAAATAAATAAATAAAAAACCCTATCTAAATCTAAACACACACACAAAAAAAAAATAAAATAAAATAAAAAGACTAACAAAATTAGTCAATTAAAAAAGTTGAATTAAAATCACGTTAGCGTGTGAACGGACGTTAGTACACACTAACGTGTGAATGACCACCACGCGCAACAATTATTAAAAGTTAACAAACAATAACAACGTAGTTCGGCGCATGAATACAGAACGAAGCTAAAAAGCTCAGACAATTTAAAGATGAGCTTTTTTGAAAAAAATCACCGTTGAATGGTACACATCAAGGATCAGTTATAAAATTTATTAAAAATTAATAATTTTACACGTCCGTGCCCGCAACGCGAGCACGTTTTGAATATTACATCGGACAATTGATGGATTGGGTCTTTTAATCTGGAATAAAGATAATTGGTTTAACTTCAAGAAGTGGACTTACTTGAACGATCAAATTAATTATACCTGGACATTTCATCAACGGCTGGTGTTGTTTGTTTGGTTGTGTATCGCTCGGTCATCCTGTGGTGGTTTTTCCTAGAATTTTAAGGTACGTTTATTATTTCCTTCTGTCGTACTTCGTATGCGCGAGTAGTTGGAGATTTACCTACAAAAATTTTTAAAAGTTTAAATACGTAGTTTTAAAAAAAAAAAAAAATACGCAACTGAATCTTTCCGACTGATTTTAATTACATATATAAAATTTGTGTGGAACGGGATCAATACCGCGTTTTGGAAGTGTAGCGGACCACGAGTTAGACTGCCATTTAAGGGCGTCTCGAATTCTCGCTCGGCGCTACACTTCGCGGAATTTAAGCTTCACGGTATTCTGCCCGGTGAAATATTAGAATAAATTGAGTAACGGGTCGGAGACAGAAGGTGGTGAATTGGATCACTCCACCAAAGAATTTAACTACAAGATCGGAACGGTTCAGTTTCAATATAGTTTAACATATTTTATAAAAAAAAAGAAAAAACACTGAGTTAATTTAACAAACAAAAACCTTACCTTAAAGAGGTTATGTCATATTGTGCATTTGTCTTGGAGAATTTTAGTTCATATTATTTTCTTTGTATTTCATTTAATGATTACATGAAGACATGTTTGTAAACTCTAAAAACAAAAAAAGAATTTTTATATTTCAATTTAATAAATTAATCTAAGAAAAAAAAAAAAAAATTACTTACATGTGTTTTGTTGTCTTCAAATACTTTGACATTTATTGATAGTCCATAGAGTTGTAGTCACTTCACAGACTACTACTCCATCCTAGACCGTTCCTTTGTCCACTTTAATTTTTTTTTTCAGATTCGATCACACTTACTAAGATCGCGGATAAAAAACGCTTCCACTTTGTCAACATACCACAGTTGGTAATTTAATAGGAAGATTTTAATATAAAGTCCTCTTATAAATGCCAAAGGTGTTGGTATTGATCCATCTACAATGGGAGAGAAGATTATATTTTCATCAAGAAAGTATTCGATTTTTATGGATGTAAGACAGTGGTATTTATTTTTGGAATTGCAATCATATATAATGGTGTTTCTACAATCATCTACAGAAATCAATATTGGTGAAGATATTAGTTTTGATGTAAATGGAATAACCATAACACTTTGTTTAATAAATAATCAAAAAGTAATGATAATTAATAAAAAAATAGTTTATTCTCATTCAACAATTGTTAAAATATTTAAAATAAGTGGTATGTTATCTCACATTTTTGATCAATTAATTCAAGTAGACATAAAACAAATAATTAAAAAAATTAATGTATACACATATCGAATGATAAACAAACATCCTACAGCCTTATTCAAATTAAGATGAGCATTTCTGTGGGCTGTATTATGCATTTTGTTAAAATATATCCCCTTAAAGACCCACAATAAAAATATTTAGCTAGATTATAAAATTATTAATTAGCTAGACCGGTTTCGATTGCTTTGGCAATCCTCTTCAGTAGCATTAAACCTCTTAAAATTAAAAAGTCTTAAAATTACAAAATATTTACAAATCCGAAAAAAGAACCGCATCAATCTGAAACTAATAATAATAAAATATTACCCTTAAAATTAAATTAAAATTATTTACCCGATTATAATAATAATAAATCTTTATGTTACACCCTCTAAAATAATGTAACTGCCTGCTTTCACCTAAAACACAATAAAATATTAAGTTTTAATCCTAAGATAGGATTATCGTTATGAAAATATCAGAAAACTAAGGGATTAAGCCTGAAAATAAAATGTAAGATAAGAAACGTTGTAAATATAAAATAAAAAACACAGAAATAAAAATAAAGAGAAAATTAGATTACCAACAAAATAAACATTTTAATCCTCGGTATACCTAAAACAGAATAAATAATTAGAATTTAGAAAAACCTGCAACAAACCAAAATAAAATTAAATGAAAATAAGCAAATTAAAAACAAAAATTAAAAAATAAAAATAGAATTAATTAAAGAACAAAAGAATAAGTATTACCAAATGAAGTAAAATGGTGTACCTAAAACAGAAGAAATTATTAATTAGCGTACCTAAAACAGAAGAAATTATTAATTAGCGTACCTAAAACAGAAGAAATTATTAATTAGTGTACCTAAAACAGAAGAAATTATTAATTAGCGTACCTAAAACAGAAGAAATTATTAATTAGTGTACCTAAAACAGAAGAAATAATTAGTTAGTGTACCTAAAACAGAATAAAATATAAAATAAATAAAAAAATGAAAGTGAGCAAAATTATAAAAATACAAGAAAATAAGTTGAAAAAATAAAAAATTTTACCAAATGACAAACTGAAACAAACAAAAAATCAAATTAAGTAAAAATGATAAGCAAAAATAAAAAATAAAAATTAAATCAAAAAATAATAATAGGAAAGATAAATAAAAAAGATGAAAAATAGCATAAAATATCGATTCTCGAGACAACACAAATGAAACAGGTAACTAAAAGAAACCCTGCCCAAATTGTATTGTTTTTCGATCACCATTCAAATAAAACAGGTAAAAAGTGTACACCACAAGTATAATTAAGCAATAAACTTAATCGTCACATGTACTCTAGTTAACTGTTAAAAATTTGGTGATTTTCGCTTGTCTTATATGCTTCGTTCGTTGAGGTACCGGCCCTTGATTGGTTCTTTTATTTGAATCCAATGGCTGGCCGACCTTTGTTGATTGGCTGGCATCTACACATAGGCTGTACAGGTCAGAGAATGGTACTGGACCTTTGTCGCTATTCAAAGCGTTCTTTCCCATTCTGTTGATGTACAAACTTTCGTAGGCATCAAGTTTCGATGGAATGTTGACTAATTTTAACAACTTTATCTCACCGATCTGATGTCCCGTTTCCATGGCGTGTGATGCCACTGATGACTTTTCCTTCCTTTTATTGTTAAAATGCGCTATATGCTCTTTGTAGCGTACGCTAAGGGAACGGACTGTTTGGCCAATATAACCTTTCGAGCAATCTGCGCAATCAACTCTATATATACCTGACTTTTTGTTGTTTGGAATACGATCCTTCGTATTACATAACATTGACCTCAATTTCCCTTTCGATGTATATGCCACTTGTAGGTTTGTGTTATATTTTTGCATGGCCTCCGATACTTGGCTGGTTTTTTTGCCATAAAAGGTCAATGATGTTCTTAGGACTGGTTCTTCCGTTGACAATGTTGTTGTTTCTTTAAGGGACTTCCGCCATTTCGCCTTTTTCAATAATTGGTCAATTACGTTCGTTGAATATCCGTTGAGTACCGCCACATTTTTTATGTAATCCAATTCCTTCTTATAGTTTGTTGTTGATAATGGGTATGTTGTTAACCTGTGAACAAGAAAATTAAAAGCGGCCATTTTGTGGCTCCAATGAGAAAAGGAGTCCTTTGGAATAAACCTATCTACATTTGTCGGTTTCCTGTAAATGTTGAACGCCAACTTATCGCTATTTCGAGATCCATAAATGGTAATTTTTCATCCTGCTCCTCTTCCACGGTGAATTTGATGCTGGGTTCCGCTTTATTCAAAAATTCCAAAAAATCGTGTACGCTCGTTTTCTTAGTATCTATAATTGTAAATATGTCATCTACATAACGATACCAATGTTGTGGGAAATACTCCGCTGCTTGTTTTAAATTCCTTTCCAATCTTGACATGAATATGTTTGCTAAAAAAGGGCTCAATGGGTTGCCCATACTGGTTCCATGTACCTGCTTATAAAATTTTTCATTAAATTGGAAATAAGTTTGTTCCATGCATAATCTGGTTAATTGGAGATATTCTCCTCTTTCCAGTTCAGGCACATTGTTCTCCGTCAACCATTCCTCCAGGTGGTCCAACGCTTTATTAATTGGCACACTAGGAAAAAGGGCCGTTACGTCAAAAGATACAAACTTATCCCCATCTACTAAATTTACACCCTTAAGTTTTTCTATGAGTTCCATAGAATTCAAGACACTATCACCTGTCGGCTTGTTGAATTTATTAAATTCTGACACAAGCCATTTCGCGATCTTGTATGTTGGTGAGTTGATCCCGGATACAATGGGCCGCATACCATCTCCTTCCTTGTGAATTTTCGGCAATCCGTACAATCTAGAAGTTAGTGGGTTTGATGATTGTAACTTCAAACGATCTCTGCTTCCAATCAGCGCCTGACATTGTTTGATCACCTCTTTTACCTCTTTGATATTCTTTTGGAGTGGATCCTTCTCGACACGTTCATATGGTCCTTCCCGTAATAGTTTTTCCATCCGTCGAATGTAATCTTCTTTATCTAAAACAACAACAGCATTACCTTTATCTGCCTTGGTGATCGTGACTCCTTTTTCCGTAAGCGATTTTACAGCTTTGTGATGAGTTATATGATGGTTGATTTCTTTTTCCTCTGGTCGTAGGATGGGTAAAACGTTTCTCCTGATCTGGTGCTTTACACTTTCTGGAGCTCTTTTGATGGTTGTTTCTACGTCGGCGATGATGTCAATGATCGGTGTTTTTAGGGGTTTCAAAGAAAAATTGAGACCTTTATTTAATAATTGCAGTTCCTCCGTTGAAAGTTCCTTTGTTGATATGTTTTTAACTATATTCAGTTGATTATGAATGGCTGTTTGTCTTGGTTTATTATCATTCCTCCTGTCATTGCTGGTCATTTGTTTTGCCCTGGGTTGTTGAATTGAAATGAGCGATAACAATTTCTTGTTGTGTCGATCATATGTCTGCTCCATTTTGTGGTCAATGATTTCGTTGATTTTCCGGTACCATAATAGCCAATTCTGGAAATCCTTTTCGTTAAGATCTTTGGTCAGCATTAAGTGTAGTTTGTATTTTTCCGTTTCAAAATTGCTGCGTGAACAGTAAAGTTGACTTTTTTCCAAGACTAACCATTTATATTTCGCGAACTCAACTGCTTTTCGAGCATTCGGACTGTTGGAGCTAGAATTAATACATAAAAATTTTGGAAATACGTTTGCTTTTAAACAATTGTTTAAAAACGATATATCCGCTGAAAGAGAACGAAATTTTAATGATAATTTAAAAAACTTACATAACTGCTCCTTTGGTCTGGGCACCAAATTATTATTCAAATTAAGATGAGCATTTCTGTGGGCTGTATTATGCATTTTGTTAAAATATATCCCCTTAAGGACCCACAATAAAAATATTTAGCTAGATTATAAAATTATTAATTAGCTAGACCGGTTTCGATTGCTTTGGCAATCCTCTTCAGTAGCATTAAACTTCTTAAAATTAAAAAGTCTTAAAATTACAAAATATTTACAAATCCGAAAAAAGAACCGCATCAATCTGAAACAAATAATAATAAAATATTACCTTTAAAATTAAATTAAAATTATTTACCCGATTATAATAATAATAAATCTTTATGTTACACCCTCTAAAATAATGTAACTGCCTGCTTTCACCTAAAACACAATAAAATATTAAGTTTTAATCCTAAGATAGGATTATCGTTATGAAAATATCAGAAAACTAAGGGATTAAGCCTGAAAATAAAATGTAAGATAAGAAACGTTGTAAATATAAAATAAAAAACACAGAAATAAAAATAAAGAGAAAATTAGATTACCAACAAAATAAACATTTTAATCCTCGGTATACCTAAAACAGAATAAATAATTAGAATTTAGAAAAACCTGCAACAAACCAAAATAAAATTAAATGAAAATAAGCAAATTAAAAACAAAAATTAAAAAATAAAAATAGAATTAATTAAAGAACAAAAGAATAAGTATTACCAAATGAAGTAAAATGGTGTACCTAAAACAGAAGAAATTATTAATTAGCGTACCTAAAACAGAAGAAATTATTAATTAGCGTACCTAAAACAGAAGAAATTATTAATTAGTGTACCTAAAACAGAAGAAATTATTAATTAGCGTACCTAAAACAGAAGAAATTATTAATTAGTGTACCTAAAACAGAAGAAATAATTAGTTAGTGTACCTAAAACAGAATAAAATATAAAATAAATAAAAAAATGAAAGTGAGCAAAATTATAAAAATACAAGAAAATAAGTTGAAAAAATAAAAAATTTTACCAAATGACAAACTGAAACAAACAAAAAATCAAATTAAGTAAAAATGATAAGCAAAAATAAAAAATAAAAATTAAATCAAAAAATAATAATAGGAAAGATAAATAAAAAAGATGAAAAATAGCATAAAATATCGATTCTCGAGACAACACAAATGAAACAGGTAACTAAAAGAAACCCTGCCCAAATTGTGTTGTTTTTCGATCACCATTCAAATAAAACAGGTAAAAAGTGTACACCACAAGTATAATTAAGCAATAAACTTAATCGTCACATGTACTCTAGTTAACTGTTAAAAATTTGGTGATTTTCGCTTGTCTTATATGCTTCGTTCGTTGAGGTACCGGCCCTTGATTGGTTCTTTTATTTGAATCCAATGGCTGGCCGACCTTTGTTGATTGGCTGGCATCTACACATAGGCTGTACAGGTCAGAGAATGGTACTGGACCTTTGTCGCTATTCAAAGCGTTCTTTCCCATTCTGTTGATGTACAAACTTTCGTAGGCATCAAGTTTCGATGGAATGTTGACTAATTTTAACAACTTTATCTCACCGATCTGATGTCCCGTTTCCATGGCGTGTGATGCCACTGATGACTTTTCCTTCCTTTTATTGTTGAAATGCGCTATATGCTCTTTGTAGCGTACGCAAAGGGAACGGGCTGTTTGGCCAATATAACCTTTCGAGCAATCTGCGCAATCAACTCTATATATACCTGACTTTAAAAAAGATAGCGATAAGTTGGCGTTCAACATTTACAGGAAACCGACAAATGTAGATAGGTTTATTCCAAAGGACTCCTTTTCTCATTGGAGCCACAAAATGGCCGCTTTTAATTTTCTTGTTCACAGGTTAACAACATACCCATTATCAACAACAAACTATAAGAAGGAATTGGATTACATAAAAAATGTGGCGGTACTCAACGGATATTCAACGAACGTAATTGACCAATTATTGAAAAAGGCGAAATGGCGGAAGTCCCTTAAAGAAACAACAACATTGTCAACGGAAGAACCAGTCCTAAGAACATCATTGACCTTTTATGGCAAAAAAACCAGCCAAGTATCGGAGGCCATGCAAAAATATAACACAAACCTTCAAGTGGCATATACATCGAAAGGGAAATTGAGGTCAATGTTATGTAATACGAAGGATCGTATTCCAAACAACAAAAAGTCAGGTATATATAGAGTTGATTGCGCAGATTGCTCGAAAGGTTATATTGGCCAAACAGCCCGTTCCCTTAGCGTACGCTACAAAGAGCATATAGCGCATTTCAACAATAAAAGGAAGGAAAAGTCATCAGTGGCATCACACGCCATGGAAACGGGACATCAGATCGGTGAGATAAAGTTGTTAAAATTAGTCAACATTCCATCGAAACTTGATGCCTACGAAAGTTTGTACATCAACAGAATGGGAAAGAACGCTTTGAATAGCGACAAAGGTCCAGTACCATTCTCTGACCTGTACAGCCTATGTGTAGATGCCAGCCAATCAACAAAGGTCGGCCAGCCATTGGATTCAAATAAAAGAACCAATCAAGGGCCGGTACCTCAACGAACGAAGCATATAAGACAAGCGAAAATCACCAAATTTTTAACAGTTAACTAGAGTACATGTGACGATTAAGTTTATTGCTTAATTATACTTGTGGTGTACACTTTTTACCTGTTTTATTTGAATGGTGATCGAAAAACAACACAATTTGGGCAGGGTTTCTTTTAGTTACCTGTTTCATTTGTGTTGTCTCGAGAATCGATATTTTATGCTATTTTTCATCTTTTTTATTTATCTTTCCTATTATTATTTTTTGATTTAATTTTTATTTTTTATTTTTGCTTATCATTTTTACTTAATTTGATTTTTTGTTTGTTTCAGTTTGTCATTTGGTAAAATTTTTTATTTTTTCAACTTATTTTCTTGTATTTTTATAATTTTGCTCACTTTCATTTTTTTATTTATTTTATATTTTATTCTGTTTTAGGTACACTAACTAATTATTTCTTCTGTTTTAGGTACACTAATTAATAATTTCTTCTGTTTTAGGTACGCTAATTAATAATTTCTTCTGTTTTAGGTACACTAATTAATAATTTCTTCTGTTTTAGGTACGCTAATTAATAATTTCTTCTGTTTTAGGTACGCTAATTAATAATTTCTTCTGTTTTAGGTACACCATTTTACTTCATTTGGTAATACTTATTCTATTGTTCTTTAATTAATTCTATTTTTATTTTTTAATTTTTGTTTTTAATTTGCTTATTTTCATTTAATTTTATTTTGGTTTGTTGCAGGTTTTTCTAAATTCTAATTATTTATTCTGTTTTAGGTATACCGAGGATTAAAATGTTTATTTTGTTGGTAATCTAATTTTCTCTTTATTTTTATTTCTGTGTTTTTTATTTTATATTTACAACGTTTCTTATCTTACATTTTATTTTCAGGCTTAATCCCTTAGTTTTCTGATATTTTCATAACGATAATCCTATCTTAGGATTAAAACTTAATATTTTATTGTGTTTTAGGTGAAAGCAGGCAGTTACATTATTTTAGAGGGTGTAACATAAAGATTTATTATTATTATAATCGGGTAAATAATTTTAATTTAATTTTAAGGGTAATATTTTATTATTATTTGTTTCAGATTGATGCGGTTCTTTTTTCGGATTTGTAAATATTTTGTAATTTTAAGACTTTTTAATTTTAAGAGGTTTAATGCTACTGAAGAGGATTGCCAAAGCAATCGAAACCGGTCTAGCTAATTAATAATTTTATAATCTAGCTAAATATTTTTATTGTGGGTCCTTAAGGGGATATATTTTAACAAAATGCATCCTACAGCCTATTTTGAACTTGAGTATTGTAATTGAGTATGTAATTTAAAAATACAATAAATAATGTAAAAGTTTAAACCATTAATTATTAGGAAAATATGGAGTCAGCGTTTGATAGTTGAATTAAGACTGGTATAATTATTAATTTAACACACAAAGACTCAAAATTTTCAATATAATTTTTTAATTTTTATCAAATTAAATGTATTTTTTTAATGTTTTTCCTTAATATTTAGAAACCTGTTCTGACTACGAACAAAACAACGTTTTTCATTGCTATTCTTCATCATCCAAGTGCTCTATTGCATATAATAAATTATCGATCAATGCGATCTATGGTGTTCTAGGGTTTTAGAAATTTATAAAATTACGGATACATTCGTAAAAATAAATTTTTTGTCTCAATTTTTAAAGAAAATGTACTAATGGGACATTGGTACATTCAAAATTATTGGCGATTAAAAATTTTAATTATTTAAAACTGATTGTGTTCTAATTCAATGAGACAAAATATTTATGTAAAAGATGTTGATTTTGATAGTATATGAAGGAAAGTAAAAATTTACAATAAAAATCCATGATCTTCACCTACTTTTTATTGAGGTGAAATCAAATTAAATGTATTTTTTACCTTCAGTAATTTTTTTAAATAACTAAAGAGCTAGATTTGGACTACGAGGTCGATGATGAGAATATTTAGAAATTTATAAAATTACGGATACATTCGCGTTCGGTCATTATAAATTACAGTTAGATTATGAAATTGATGAACATTATAACATAGAGAATACGCAATGGGATGGGAATCCAATCTTAAAAAGTAAATGTTATTTAAAATTAGTTTTTTAATCAGTTCATTGAAACAAAAACTTTTAAAACATAGTGACGAGTGTAACAAAATGATTTGCAGTCAAAGTTATTCTGTTAAAATAATGTAATTTAAAAAAAAACTATTTAACATAAGGATTTAGCTTTTTGTCCTGAACATAGATCAGTACTAATTGTTACATTTATCAGTCTGATTTTGATCAAAAATGGTTGGATTTTTTTAAATTATACAACGAAAAAAATCAAATTAACTAGAATAGTAGCCATAATGTACACAACAGATTTTTTACAATAAAAAAAACATGATCGAAATTTAGTTGAAACACAAGCAAATTAACTGGAATAGTAGCCATAATTTACACAATGCAGATTTTTACAATAAAAAACATAATCAAAATTTAGTTTTCGGTCATGTAATTAAAAAAAAATAAATAAATTAGATATCTACAAGTACTAATTGAAAGACAAAAAAAATGTAGGATGTAAAAAAATTTTTTATCTAATAACATTACACAAAAACTGAAAAACCCGCTTTTCTGTACCATCAGAAAACAATCTTTGAAGTTGTTTGTATGATATCGAAAATTCAAAATTGGTTTTAGCCCTTAAAATATTTTTAAATGATAGCATAGTATCTGCATCATAAAAGCATATTTCAATAGCTAACCTATTTTTTAATATTATGGGAACTATTTTAAATTCAACCTCTAATAATTCATTACTATAATGAATATAAAAAAAGTTCTCACCGAATCTAATAAATTGCATAATTTCTTTACATCCTTCATTATTTTTATATTCTAATAACAAATTCAGCTGCTCCACTGTATCGCTAACATCATGTGTCGGAATTCCATGAAAGAGAAGAAGATGTTTAATATAATCTTGCGAGTTTGTAAACATTTTCCAATTACACAATGGGAGTATGCATCGTGTGATAGCCATGCTCACGCAGTCATCACTCTCATGATATCGAAATTTAGAAATTTGCAGTTTCTTCCCACACATATCGTTCGGACACACAACCTCCATATCCATCATCCTCTCCAATACTTGATTTCTTGTAAATTCTTTATGTTCGTGACATATAGGACATCTATCTATTGCAGCGCTGTTGGATGCGATTGGAAAAAAATAGCATCCATCACACACCGAATGGAAGTTGTCGCATTGGTATATATGCACATTAAAAACCTCTCGACACACTTGGCAGCGGAATTCATTTAAAATCTATATGAATATTTTATACTATTAATTTTAAGTATGACCAAAAAAATAAATGTGTTGATCAATTAAAATTGCGTAAGGAAAGTGGTAGCGGTATACGTTTCGCAAATAAATCCGTATATTTTGTTAGGTCGTAATAAAAAAACTCATCCGTTTTTTGTAATGCTTCCATCAAATTTTGCATACTACTTAGACCACGCCTTGGATACTTGGCCGAGTAGAACTTCAAAATTGATCCATACTCCCTAACCACCTTCTCAATTGCTAATTCAACTTGCATTTTCGTAAAATTACTATCATGCTCTTGATCATACTCATGCATTTCAACAGATTTTGGTACTGATGAACTCCCCAACAAAAAATGTGAATAAAAACTATTTTTATTTTTGTAAAATACCTTTTCGGCTTCCATTTTTTTAACAACAACAACAACAACAACAACAACAGCAACACAAGTAAAAATAATGTTAATACGAATGTAATGAAACTGACTACTAAAGTAAATTAACTCGCAAAAGTCCTATTTATACAATGAAATTCTATCTCCAAATTTTTTTTTCGGACGCATGTGGTTATTATTGTTTAAATTTAAAAACCTGCAGGAAGTTGATAAAAGGGTTAAAGGAAACTAATTTATTTTAAATAATAATAAATTTTTATTTATAATCTTTTTACATCATTTGTTAGTGGATTATATTCGACAATACGATCATGTAAAATTAGGCAATATGCGCTAGTATTAGGTTGAATATTAGATTTACATTTGAATTCAATTTTAAGATCCACTGGTCCAATCTTTATTTCATCCATTTGGTGTGAACAATTTATGAGGGCAATGGGAGCTATTTCTTTGAATTGTGCGGGTGTTAAGAGTGGTTGGCTGTTGGTTTTATAATATGATTCTTGAAATTTGGAATACATATCGTATAGTAGGGCAAATCGATTATTTTGAAAATCTGTATTAAGATCACTGTATGGATACACATCTGAATTTAAAAACACTTTTATATCAGTCAAATTACAATGATCAAAACGGCTTGCATCCTTCTCCTTCAAATTTCGTCGATTTGTTTGTAGAGCGAAGATAACATATCTAGCCTTTTCCAAACGTGTTGATGATTTTACTGCCCAGACTTGGTGTGTTGTAGTTGGAAGAACTGGATATTCATACATATCCCAGCTTCGAAAGCTCATCTTAATTGATTTACCACTATTGATAAATTTATATAATAATAGTTTCTGCTCATCCTGAAGTTGAACGTGTGGAACGTGCCATTGTAGTTTTGTAATTTCAAATTTCATATCATCAGTTGGTGATATAATTGCATTTAAATCATTCCGTGCACGATTCAAAATTAATTCATGCTTAACATTTGGAATAATTTTCGTATAATCTTCTGCGAAGCCTAAAATTCTCTTTAATGGTATACAAATATTAATATTACCATCGGAGAAATCAATATTATTTTCAATACACCAACCAGCATTTAAAAGCAATTTACTTTCATTATCATTAAGTGAGATATAATTTTTTAATGTTAAGGTTTGTCCAACGTTGCGAACACGATCAATTTCAATACCATTTATCTCATAGCGTATTTCTTCAAATAAATAAGCAGGATAATTGTTTACCAATTTGGCGGTAGCTGATACTGTATTATCGCTAACTTTTTTCACAGTCCCCTCTATGTGGAGGAAACTTTCACAGGTCAAAATATTTAAATTTTGATTTTAAATACAAATTCGTATTTCATCACTGTTGTTAAACGTCGATAAAAATGGTGAATAGCTGTGGTACTCAATTTTTGTAATACTCTCATCAAAGTGAACGCCATCAGATATATTCAACATTTCAGCACTATACATTGTTTTTTAAAACAAGTCCCAAACTTTTCAAAAAATCCCTGTTCTCTGTTGTTAGTTTTCCAATGTTTTTTTTCGTTGATGATGATGATGATGTCTTGATACTGTATTGTTGTCGTCTATTGTTGTTGTATGTTATCATGGCATAGATGTAAACGTACGATAATATTCTCACCACGAAAGTCAATTAAGTTACCGTTTTGATCAGTAATTTTAATTGTTAGAGATGTTAGCTTTTTAACGTTCACGGGCAAATAGATGATATTTTTTGGAACTTCCACTATTTTATAGCCTGGCTCCACCATCGGATAGAATTCGTGTAATGTATGCACCAATTTGTCATTAATATAAGCCCCCGTTGTAATATTGCTCTCGATACGGATAACGTCTACTTTGTTAATATTAACGGGTAAATCTGATGAATGCAAAAGATTTGCTTCTAATTCACGCTTACTGAAACCCAACAATGAACCAATCGAATTCGGTTTATTAAAATAAACTTTTTCACTACACATCACTTCACATTGTAAAGTATTGTTATTCGCTTGAATTGTTAATGTAATTTTTTTCGGGTGTTCCTTATTGTATTCTTGGAGAAACTCTTGTACATATTGATTAATATCATGTATTTCGTAGGTTCCAACCGGTAAGATAATAGGTAAACTATCACCAATATGAATTTGATTACAACTATTGTCAACATTAGCTATCGAATTATACGATTGAAAAGTATATAATGCACATTTATAGTTTTTTGAGACTAAATCAATTGGTGGAAAATAATCAACAGTGATGATACTACTGTTTCCACTAACAGTTAGTGTATATGATGATGATGATGATGAGGATGACATAGTTTAAGAAAAACAAATGAAAATTTTTTAGAAAAATCTCTTTTATTTATACAAATTTTTCTGGTGTTAATAAAAACTGAATACATAGGTGTCCACAATTGTATGTGTTGAAATCTTGATATCTTACATAATTATAATTTATTGTAGTATCAGCACCCAAATATTTAACAAGCTCCAACGGTGGTTGTAAATTTCCAAAACTATCAAAATATTCAGCTACTACACCACACTTCCTGTAAGCGCACCAGTGTGTACCCCCATGTCCTGAATCGTCTAAATTTATAATTGCACATTCATTTTTCCTCGGCTTTTTCGGTAAATTATCACGCATGAAAACACCACGAAAATATGGAATATTTTTACAATATTTATATAGATCTAATTCATTTAGAGGGCGTTTCGGTAGTAGCTTCATTGAAAGTTTTTTGGACTGGGATTCATGTATAAACCAAGGCCGGTTTTGTATGGTCGCAAAAATAATCCATTACCATTCTTCAAAGCAATCTCCTCCATTGTCTTGTTATGACGTTGTTTTTCAGCAAGTTGTTTTTTAGCATTACTAGCATCAGTTATTGCTTTAGCCACACCAGCTGTACCACCGGCTAGTGAACCAATAGCCGATAGACCAGCAAATAAGGGTAGTAACAATGGGAGTGCACCACAAACTTTTGGAATTGGAATGATTCGCGGTGTTCGTACATTTTTTCGTTTAATTACTTTTTTAGCAGCAGTAATAGCAACTTTAATTGCATCATTGATGTTGGTAGTTTTTGTTTTTTTTAAAGCATCTCGTGCACTTTTCACAGCCGCTCGAAACGGTATTTTTGTCTTTTTTTTCTTTCCCTGTTTGTTCTTCTTCTTCTTGATCTTCATACCCATTCCCAATTTAACTTTGGCTTTCATTGCGTTTGTAACGGCCCAAGCGAAAGCTTTTTCACATAATGTAGCATCCGTTGATTTAACACGACTCCACGCTTTATCTGCTAATAATAAATCAGCTTTATGACGATCACTTAAATTCTTAAATTTATTGTATGCAATATCATGACTTTTACATGCACTATCTAACTTATTAATTCCTTGATCACCTCTCGCCAATCGCTTGTTTAAATCAGTACCAGGACCACAAAATTGATAACCGGGTAAATGTAGCTCAAATGGTAAAGAACTTATAATGGAATTAACTAGTCCTCGACCATAAACTCTCCTCGGCGACGATGAAAATCGACTAACGTTTCTTCCACGATAGATCATATTATTTATTGGTTTTTTCACCCCCCCGTAAAAGATTTATATATATTAGATTAATAAAAAAATTGTTTAGCTACCAACCCCCCCACCACCATCACAATCTGGCAGATGACATCTAGATGCTGACATCTAGATGCCGACATCTAGATGCTGGCTGCCGGCATCTAGCTGCAGATCCATTACGTGTACAACATTGATGGACTTAATTTAAAAAATAAAATAAAAACTTTACAACAACAACAAAAAATGCGTTTTATAAAACAAAATATAGTTTTACCAATTCGAAACGCTGATTTCGAAAATATGAAAACTTGTGAAAAGAAACATGGTGAATTGTTACCAAATAGTATACGAGGAATTTTGTGTGGTCCTTCAAATTGAGGTAAAAAAATTAAATTAAAAATAATTAAATTCAAAAAAACATAACATTTTTGTCATTTTTTTATTTTTATTAATGATGTTGTAGGAAAAACGAATGTTATTATAAGTCTCCTAGAGCACCCCAATGGTTTAAAATTTGAAAATGTATATGTGTATTCAAAGTCTCTCCATCAGCCAAAATATCAATATTTAAAGAAGATATTAGAAACTGTAAAAGGATTAGGATATTATGAATTCTCCAATAACTGTGATGTATTACCGCCGGAAGAGGCACGTAAGAATTCAATATTTATATTTGATGATGTGGCTTGCGATAAACAAGATAATATTCGTTTATACTTTTGTATGGGTCGTCATAATGATATTGATTGCTTCTATCTATCCCAATCATATACAAAAATTCAAAAACACTTAATCCGGGACAATTGTAATCATTTAATTTTGTTCAAGCAGGATGATTTAAATTTGAGATATATATTTAATGATCATATCAACACTGACATGTCATTTGACACATTTAAAAGTATGTGTGCGGAGTGTTGGAAACAAAAATATGGATTTTTAGTTATAGATAAGGATTGTGAAATGAATAAAGGACGTTATCGTAATGGATTTGATACTTTTATACAGATTTAATACAAATACATCTTACCATCGGCTCTATTTTTATAACGGATTCCACTCTACCCGTTATCGGGTCTGTTTATAACACCCACCCCGTTAACAACACCCCATTGTCAACGGCTCTGTTTATAACAGGTATGATACATTCAAAAATGTATCATTTCATCGTCAACCGTTAAACGGGTAACTCACCCACCCATTTGTGTGAAGAAAAAAAAATGGATGAACAGCTTACAAAAAATAAAATTAAAGCATCGAAATCAATTCGAGAAAAGTATAAACAAATTAAGAGTGGAAAAATTGAATCTGATCTTTTAGTTGAAACAAATTTGAAACCAATTACCGTACCATTGGAAGAGATTGTAACAGAAATTAAAGCAAAAAATAAAAAATCTGAAATAAAAACTAAAAATGAGACGACACCGCCTAAAAGAGAAACTATAACACCTCCATATGGAATGGTAAAAACACCCTTAATGCTAAATTCAGAAAATGATGAAGTTTTTGAAACAACTCCCGTTCGTCGTGAATCAGCTCAATTAGCAGCTAGAAGGTTGATGACTCAGCCTAATGCTCAGGGGTATGTAGAACTTGAAAATTTTTTTTCAAACAATGAACATTTTGGTGATGTGGCAAAAGAATATCTAAAACGTACGCTCACCACAAATAATGCTATTGATCATACTTTTGGACCACGTTGGGAAAACGGTAAATGGTATATTGGTAATTCTGAGTTACATATACAAAATAATAATTTAGAAATTGGTGAGACATCATACAAAGGTACACGCGGCCTATACGAATTGATATTTATGAAGAAACCCGATGAAGATTTGTACACTAAAGAAGATCTAATCAAGTATGGTTTTATTTTGAGAACAACGAATGCACACAGACATAAAAATGATGAAAATCTACAAATGAAATCGAGTAAAAGTTACAAATATAATCATATTATTAAGCCTATGTTCCCAAACATCAATCATCAAAAAAAGCGTACATCCGCAATGGCAATTACCAAACCATCAATTAGTCGCAAAAGATTTAAAACTACTACTGATGATCATGATGATGATGATCATCATCAGATGGATCATAGTAATGGGAAAATAGAAGGTTTGGGCTTAATGCAACTCACTGGTAATGTTCATTACACCTACTGGAACGACGTAAATGAAATCTGCCAGCGCCTTAAGGTCCTTATTGCGGCCCAACGCGCGGGACATTCAAATGTTCAAAGCGAAATAATGAGTATACTTGAAGAATTATCCGAAAGTAACATTATCGTATAAATATCATGTTCAAATCACTCATCACAATCATTATCAATATGAGTGTTGATAAGTTTGGGCGTTCTAGTAGATCGACAACATCATCATCTATATATCGAACTAATTCTGAAATAATAGCTCTCAAACAATATCTACATAAAACCAATGAAAAAATCACTACACTAAGAGACAATATGGATGCTATGACTAAAAATCTAGTTAATTTGTATACGAAACTTAATGGATTATCATCTATGGTGAATACGAGCTCAATTGCATTCGAGCAGTTGACAAAAGAAGTGCTTGATTATAAAAAAACCATAACGGGTGATTTCGATAATAGCATTCATAATTTATTTGCTCAATTTGATAAAAGCTTAGAGGTTCTTAAAAGATCGTTTGAGCTAAAAGATGATGAAAATGTGAAAAAGCTAAGTGCGGATGTTGAAAAACTTATTGAGCAAAAGTGGCTTACATATATAACTAAATTTAATAAAAATATAAAGTTATTAAATGACGAAAAACTCATCGAACATGATATCTAAGAAGAAACAAGTTGTCAACGAACTTCATAAACCGGCACGTAAGAATTTTAAACGGAGAAGAGTAATTATAAAAGGTCTGGATGATTTATGGCAAGCTGACTTAGTTGAAATGGGTTCATATGCTAAAGAAAATAATGAATACAAATATTTGCTTACGGTTATCGATTCATTTTCTAAATACGCTTGGGCTACACCAATCAAAAATAAAAGTAGTGAGGCAGTTTGTAATGCTATGATTAAAATTTTTCAACAAGGACGTATATCAAAAAATCTCCAAACAGATGATGGTAAGGAATTTTTCAATAAAAAGTTTCATAGTTTAATGGAAGAATATGGAATAAATCATTATTCAACATTTAGCACAATAAAAGCATCAATTGTTGAGCGGTTTAATCGAACTATAAAGGAACAAATGTGGAAACAATTCAGTTTAAATGGATCATATAAATGGATAAATCTTATCTCACAATTGATTAACAACTACAATAAAAAAATCCATCGTACTATAAAAATGAAGCCATGTGATGTTAATGCTTCTAATGAAAAAATGTCCTCCACCATCTACAATAATTTTAAAATCACCGACCGACCAAAGTTTAAAATCAATGATCATGTTAGAATTTCTAAATATAAATCGCTGTTTGACAAAGGCTACCTACCATCATGGACTGCTGAAATATTTCAAATAAGAAAAATTCGAAACACTAATCCAGTAACTTATCTTCTTAACGATGCCAATGGAGCTGAAATTCTTGGAGGATTTTATGAATTCGAACTACAAAAAGTAAAATATCCCAACATCTTCTTGGTGGAGAAAATTTTAAAACGTCAAAAGAATAAGGTGTTCGTTCGATGGTTAGGATACTCTAAGGATTTTGATTCATGGATAAATAAAATCGATATTGTTAAATAAAAAAAACTTTTTTTATATTAAAAAACTTAATATATTTATTAATTTTTTTTTAACTAATATAAATAAAAAATACAAAAAATATTTACATTTGTTTTTTTATTGAAAAAACCAGTCAACAATTCCACGTAAATATTCCACATCCATTATAATTTCCACTTTACATAATGCTGAATACGAAATCAATCTGTTAAAATTTTTTTTCAAATCCATTTAACATAAACATTATATGGACTTTTAAACAAATTTTTACATAAAATGTAATCCGCAGTTTTGTCCACATATATAGATGATGTCTTTTCGTATTCCATAATAGTTTCCAGTTTATTCATAAACTCCACCAAAGTGCACTCATTCTGCCATCCACCAAAAATTTTTAATCGCCAATAATTTTGAATGTACCAATGTCCCATTAGTACATTTTCTTTAAAAATTGAGGCGTCCGTCACTCTATTGTTTACAGTTTTGAAACTCACACTCAGTTTTGACATTTTTGATGGAAAAAATTTTAATTTTGTATAATACAAAAAAATGAATATGGAGCTAAAGAAATTCAAGCTTATATACTTCTTAAACACTACTTTGACCTAATTAGTATATCCGCCACACGACTTTTTACAATCAACAATAATTTAAAAAAATAAAATTCCATTGTAAAATCAAAAAAATTTATTATCAATATATACATTTTTTTGTTTTTTACATCCGTCATGCGTCTAATTTTTTTAAAAAGTTATTTTTTTTTAAAAACCACAATCATTTTTTTGTAGATAAATGATTATACTTACAATTTAATAAAATTACATTTTAAATTAATCGCAAAATTTATTATCAATATATACATAAATAATTAATTAATAATCAATAATATTATTAGTTTCTTAACTTATAATGACCCCATGCATATGTATCAAATCTATTATCAATAATGCATCTCTTATCATCATTTCCACTTAATGCTACTTTACTCTCTTCTATAGTATACAGTTTATGTTTAAATGAACGTATACATTTTTGTGTTGTGGTTTTAATTTTTAAATTTTTTAAACACTCATAATAATCATCAAAAGTTATTTGATTTTTAACAACATCCCTCTTAATACCTTTTATTTTTTTCACAATATTTTCATTATCATTATCAATCTTATAGGTATACATTTTTGATCTTAATCCAATAAACTCAGTCATAATCTTTCCATTTAATTCATCCTTCATTAATCCAGACACTTTTTTATTAACTAATGGTATACCATAAATATTATTAGGTTCATAATCGCTTGTATCAAATTTATGTATGTCTGCTTTAATAATCTCATATATGTCATCGGTCTCAACGATATAGATTATTGAATCCGTATCGGTATACAATCCTTTAGCCTTATTACCAAATTTGGTTTTGACATAACCATGATGAAAATCATTTATTTTAGTTCTTGCAATATCTAAAGTAACCATTCCCACAATCATCGGTCTATCGTAATATAAAGTTAGATTTTTCAATTCAATTGCTACTAAATTTTCACTGAATATTGTACGATTATAAAAGTTTGGTTTAGCAATCAATACTTTTACCCCATATCGACCAAGCCATCGTGTTCGTAATTTTACCACCCTTCTTTTTCGAACATTTTCCATAGTTTTCCCAAACACAGCATTGTTCATTAACTTGTACAAATTTTTTTCAAAATTGCTCTTTGCTTCAGCTCTCATTTTTATATTCAAATCGATGTATGGTTTGAGCCATGCTGACTGTTCAAATTTTAATATACGATGTACTTTTTCTAAAATCATCCCATATTGTAAACACTGTTTTAAATTTCTATAATGCAAAATATATTTTTTCTTATCGTACAATGTTGCAATAAGCTTTTTACTTTTCCCCCCTGGAGGCTTTTCGTGAGTTGGACACAGGGGTAGATCATTATGGCTGTCATGTATATCATCTGGATATTTTAAATCAACTTCAAAAATGTATCCTTCAGGATTATCATCTGGTATAGACTTTACATCAATGTCAGTATCGGTACACCATTGAAAATTCTTTAACGGAAGACACTGTTGCATTGCCCAAGCATACATACCATTCACATCCCAATACACTAAATATTCACTCTTTTTATTACAATCATAATTTGTCATATATTTATTATTTGCTTTAGCATATCGATTACTGCATTGGCTTAATCCACCCCGAGTACCTTGCTCCACAAACATTATCATATCAATATCAGTTAGTAATTCTAATTCAACTTTCGTATATTTTAACATTGCCTGCCAGGTGAACCCAGGTAAAGTATAATAATGGCAGGGGTCTAAGAGGTATTTTTCCAAGCACATATCGCGAAAATTTTCAAAAATATCAGCAAGTAATAAAACATCCGTTTTTAAATATAAATCACTATATTCACCCAAGGTTTGTATATTAAAGGCTTTCCACACATTTTGAGCATGTATGTATTCATCAATTGAAATTTTTGAATCAGTTAAAGTACTAAAAAACATATCAATTGATGGTAGAGATTGTTCATCTAATTTAGTTAAATCGCTTATATAATCATATGGGAATACACCCTTTCGCGTTAGTAATTTAAATTTATCATTATCACCATCAAAACAATTTTTATACAATATTTTATACTCGCTAAGAAGTGCTGCTAAATTTTCTAACGATGCGCTTAAAAATCGAAATGAATCTATAAATTTTAATTTGATTTTTGTACCTGTCACATGTTTTATAAAAGAAATATAATTTTCTTTTGTTAGAGGTATTAAGTTAATACTACCTTTAAAGGCTGTAGCTATCTCTTCTATAATTAAATGCGCATCATATCCACTAAGATTATGGAATACAATTGGTATAGTATGGGATTCATGATAATTTAAATTACAATCCAAATGGGCTACTCCCCTAAACGCGCCTGTGAAATGATTATGATCTAAAACTCGATTCGTAGCAGAGAGAGGCTGCCCACAAATATGACAATTAGTAACCATCTTAATTTTTTCTTTTTCACTAGCATTTAATTTGATCATTGGTACAGGATTTTCAATTGTTTCATTAACTATGTCCGCTAAAGTTTTCAGTTCCATTGCAAGCCATCTTTCACAATTTTCACCTCTGTATGATTTATAATAATTTAGTTCATTTTTATATGTACAACACACATAGTATCCAACACTGTAAGCAATATGTTTTTGATAACATTTTGCTTTCTTACCAACACATTTATCTATGGGTGCTAACATACACTCAAAGTCAACATAAACAGAAATCACTGTACGCTCTTTATTTGCAAAGTTTTTAAATTTCATTATTTTTTTATCTGGATTTGGTAAAACAACTTTACATTTATTATACTGTTCACATTCTTCACTATGTTTTATTAATTTTATTTCAGACACAAAATATTGTTGACATCGATCGCATATGTATATTGCCCCATCGTGTTTACTCATTTGTCTTGATATAAGCCTTGACAAATTTTTTATCCAACAAAAATGATATTTAATTGTTATATCATCATTATCATGTTTGATACTATCATAATCAAAATGATCATCATGATCTTCTAAATAAATATTTTGTATCATTAACAAATTAACATGAATTGCTTGTTTTTTTGATGTAAGAAACGCTGGCTCAACACTATATTTCACTTTTTTACAAAATTTCAAAATATATACATTAATACTTAACCCATTTAATTTTTCAAATTTGGGGATTTGTTTCAATGTCATTGGAAATCTAATACCTTTTAATTTTAAAACGGTCGAATAATGTGGATATGAACTCATTCTGTTTAAATTCATACTTACTGGACGTAGAGCTGAAGTTACTGCCCATGCAAAGCAAGCTTCATCATTATTTTTAACATTCACACAGGCATGTTTCGCTTTAATACATTTTGGTAATTCTATATATGATGAGCCTCTTAATAATTGACATTTGTTTATATGTATTCTTAAATGAACCACCTCCCTTAATGCCCATCCACTATCACGTTCTTGAAATTCCTCCAATTCTGCTAAAAGTGGTCCTTCAACATTCGTCAAAAACCTTTTGTTTAGATCTGTTTGACGATCAATAATTACATTCTTAGTATTAAAACATTTCAGTGAAGATACATTTTCATTATCAATACTCTTAACAAACTCACAACATAATGATGTATTCACCTTTATCATTTCAAAATTGTTTAAAATGTTTTTGATTCGTGCACTAAACAACATTACAGCATCCTTCAAAAAAAATTTGTAATCTTTGTAAATTAAATTTACTATTACACTTGTCCTTAAACGACTTTTGAATGCTGACTCGATGTCTTCCCACTTCATTCCGCGAACTTTTTTTCTATTAACATAACTACCACCTTTATGTAAAAATGATTTTATTTGTTCGCGAAAGCTTATCATTGTAAAAATATTGGCTTCCAAATGACTTTTTGTTCCAACACAAGTACATTTCTTTAACAATTTTTTGAAATGTCGAATATTTAGACAACAGTATTTGACCCATTTTTCTAAATTTTTTAAATTATTTGTCCTTTTTAAAATAGTCACAACTTCCCCCACTTTTTTCACTATCCGTCCACTTAGCTGAATACCGCAATCCATTATTATTCTTTTTTATCTATACACCATATACCTACTGTGTTTGAAGAGAAAATAACTTATATTCTTAAAAGTAATTGATCTTTATACTTTTAATCTAAACCACAAAGAAAAAAAATTTTTTTTCAAAAACATTTATTAAGTCTATAAATTATTTACAAAAAAAATTTAAGTATATAATTTATTACATATGTGTACATAAAATATAATTCAATTTTGTCTTTGTAATGTTTTTGTGTTCCATAAGGTTAGAAACGTTGAAAACTCCTCCAATATTTCACCATCATAATAATTTTGAAATGAGCTAATACGTCTCAAACATTCTAGTTCAAAATACTCCCATCCGTCAGGGTGATAAAATTCTTCTCCCAATCTATCTTCAAACTCATACATCAGTTCCATAAGTTCCATCACCATATTTTGAATTTCAACCTTCCTCACTGTATTCAATTCCTCAAATACTTCCCACGCTTCTTTTGATGTTACCAATTTTTTTAAATGATTTGGTGTATCAAACAACACTTGCAAACATGTTGGTATAAACCAGCTTACAAATACATTGTATTTATACTTAGAACATGTTCCGTCTAAACCCATTTTTTATCAAAAAAATATTATGATTTCGTACTAACGTTTTCTTTTAATATGTAATTTGATATGATTATCATCATGCTTTTTATATGATTTTTTTGTAATAATTGATTCATACTTATTTTAAAAATATTTCTCTATCAAAAATTGATAAGAAATTCTGTTTTTCCTTGTTAATTTTGAACTAATTAAAAATAATTAATTTTTTTCTACACTCTATCATCTTACGGTTTTATTTAGATAAATTTTATATTTAGTACTTTTAATTAAAAAATTAATATTACATTTAAAATAATTATCAAATATAAACCAACGACAATATTAATAATGTCATAACAAAAAAATGTAAAGAAAAAAAGGATTGTTTTTATATAGTAATCTTCAACCAAATAAATGGATCGTCGGTAGCTTAATTGGTTAAAGCGTTCACCTTTACTTTGTTTGCTTACAAATATCTAGCTACTTTGTGTTCGAATCCCATTCCAGTTATCATTATAGTTACGGTAAGTATAAATATCTTCTCTCTCTCTCTAATGATTTGTTTCAAACAAAGATGAAAGATGTTGGTTCAAATCCAACCTGATGATCCACTTTTTATTTTCTTTAAAATCAACTTCCCTTAAGAAAAAACCGCCATTTTCTTATAATTTATTTTTTTTAGAATTATAATCAGCTTCCGGTAACCACAAAGGAATTAAAACCGCAAGCGACTAATTAACCACAAATTTTTGTATTACTTAAAAAATATTTTACATGTATTTTTCCTATACCAATTTTTTATACCAACTATGATTTCTCTTATGGGATTTAACATGGGCTTTGATCGTAGAACTGTCATAGTATAACTACTGGCTAAGTATAAATAAGCCAAAAATGATCAAATTTGACATTTTTCGATAGAAAAAACATTTTTTGAAAATTATCGATTTTGCAAATGTCATGACTATATAAATCATTGAAATTTTGATCCAAGTAAGTCAAGATGTATACATAGAAGTCCTTTATGACTAGACTAAGTATAAATAAGCCAAAAATGATCAAATTTGACATTTTTCGATAGAAAAAACATTTTTTGAAAATTTTCGATTTTTCAACATGAGAGTCATGACTAAACAAATAATTTAAATTTTGATCCAAGTAAGTCAAAATGTATACATAGAGGTCCTTTATGACTGGACTAAGTATAAATAAGCCAAAAATGATCAAATTTGACATTTTTCGATAAAAAAAACATTTTTTGAAAATTTTCGATTTTTCATCATTAGAGTCATGACTATACAAATCATTGAAATTTTGATCCAAGTAAGTCAAAATGTAGACATAGAGGTCCTTTATGACTGGACTAAGTAGAAATAAGCCAAAAATGATCAAATTTGACATTTTTCGGTAGAAAAAACATTTTTTGAAAATTTCCGATTTTACAACTTGAATGTCATGACTATACAAATCATTGAAATTTTGATCCAAGTAAGTCAAAATGTATACATAGAGGTCCTTTATGACTAGACTAAGTATAAATAAGTAAAAAATGATCAAATTTGACATTTTTCAATAGAAAAAACATTTTTTGAAAATTTTCGATTTTTCAACATGAGAGTCATGACTATACAAATCTTTGAAATTTTGATCCAAGTAAGTCAAAATGTATACAAAGAGGTCCTTTATGACTGGACTAAGTAGAAATAAGCCAAAAATAATCAAATTGGACATTTTTCGATAAAAAAAACCTTTTTTGAAAATTTTCGATTTTACAACTAGAATGTCATGACTATACGAATCATTGAAATTTTGATCCAAGTAAGTCAAAATGTATACATAGAGGTCCTTTATGACTGGACTAAGTATAAATAAGCCAAAAATGATCAAATTTGACATTTTTCGATAAAAAAAACATTTTTTGAAAATTTTCGATTTTTCATCATTAGAGTCATGACTATACAAATCATTGAAATTTTGATCCAAGTAAGTCAAAATGTAGACATAGAGGTCCTTTATGACTGGACTAAGTAGAAATAAGCCAAAAATGATCAAATTTGACATTTTTCGGTAGAAAAAACATTTTTTGAAAATTTCCGATTTTACAACTTGAATGTCATGACTATACAAATCATTGAAATTTTGATCCAAGTAAGTCAAAATGTATACATAGAGGTCTTTAATGACTGGACTAAGTATAAATAAGCAAAAAATGATCAAATTTGACATTTTTCGATAGAAAGAACATTTTTTGAAAATTTTCGATTGTACAACATGAGAGTCATGACTATACAAATCATTGAAATTTTGATCCAAGTAAGTCAAAATGTGTACATAGAGGTTTTTTATGACTGGACTAAGTATAAATAAGCCAAAAATGATCAAATTTGACATTTTTCGATAGAAAAAACATTTTTTGAAAATTTTCGATTTTTCAACTAGAATGTCATGACTATACAAATCATTGAAATTTTGATCCAAGTGAGTCAAAATGTATACAAAGAGGTCTTTTATGACTGGACTAAGTAGAAATAAGCCAAAAATGATCAAATTTGACATTTTTCGATAGATAAAACATTTTTTGAAAATTTTCGATTTTACAACTAGAATGTCATGACTATACAAATCATTGAAATTTTGATCCAAGTAAGTCAAAATGTATACATTGAGATCCTTTATGACTGGACTAAGTATAAATAAGCCAAAATTGGTCAAATTTGACATTTTTCGATAGAAAAGCACAATTTTTGAAAATTTTCGATTTTTCAACATGAGAGTCATGACTATACAAATCATTGAAATTTTGATCCAAGAAAATCAAAATGTATTCATAGAGGTCCTTTATGACTGGACTAAGTAGAAATATGCCAAAAATGATCAAATTTGACATTTTTCGATAGAAAAAACATTTTTTGAAAATTTTCGATTTTTCAACATGAGAGTCATGACTATACAAATCATTGAAATTTTGATCCAAGTAAGTCAAAATGTATACATAGAGGTCCTTTATGACTTGACTAAGTAGAAATAAGCCACAAATGATCAAATTTGACATTTTTCGGTAGAAAAAACATTTTTTGAAAATTTTCGATTTTTCAACATGAGAGTCATGACATGTATACATTGAGGTCCTTTATGACTGGACTAAGTATACATAAGCCAATAATGATCAAATTTGACATTTTTCGATAGAAAAAACATTTTTTGAAAATTTTCGATTTTTTAACTAGAATGTCATGACTATACAAATCATTGAAATTTTGATCCAAGTGAGTCAAAATGTATACAAAGAGGTCTTTTATGACTGGACTAAGTAGAAATAAGCCAAAAATGATCAAATTTGACATTTTTCGATAGATAAAACATTTTTTGAAAATTTTCGATTTTACAACTAGAATGTCATGACTATACAAATCATTGAAATTTTGATCCAAGTAAGTCAAAAGGTATACATAGAGGTCCTTTATGACTGGACTAAGTATAAATAAGCCAAAAATGATCAAATTTAACATTTTTCGATAGAAAAAACATTTTTTGAAAATTTTCGATTTTTCGACATGAGAATCATGACTATACAAATCATTGAAATTTTGATCCAAGTAAGTCAAAATGTATACATAGAGGTCCTTAATGACTGGACTAAGTAGAAATAAGCCAAAAATGATCAAATTTGACATTTTTCGATAGAAAAAACATTTTTTGAAGATTTTCGATTTTACAACTAGAATGTCATGACTATACAAATCATTGAAATTTTGATCCAAGTAAGTCAAAATGTATACATTGAGGTCCTTTATGACTGGACTAACTATACATAAGCCAAAAATGATCAAATTTGACATTTTTCGATAGAAAAAACATTTTTTGAAAATTTTCGATTTTTTAACATGAGAGTCATGACTATACAAATCATTGAAATTTTGATCCAAGTAAGTCAAAATGTATACATTGAGGTCCTTTATGACTGGACTAAGTATAAATAAGCCAAAAATGATCGAATTTGACATTTTTCGATAGAAAAATCATTTTTTTAAAATTTTCGATTTTTCAACATGAGAGTCATGACTATACAAATCATTGAAATTTTGATCCAAGTAAGTCAAAATGTATACATAGAGGTCCTTTATGACTGGACTAAGTATAAATAAGCCAAAAATGATCAAATTTGACATTTTTCGATAGAAAAAACATGTTTTGAAAATTTTCGATTTTTCAACATGAGAGTCATGACTATAAAAATCATTGAAATTTTGATCCAAGTAAGTCAAAATGTATACATTGAGGTCCTTCATGACTGGACTAAGTATACATAAGCCAAAAATGATCAAATTTGACATTTTTCGATAGAAAAAACCTTTTTTTGAAAATTTTCGATTTTTTAACATGAGAGTCATGACTATATAAATCATTGAAATTTTGATCCAAGTAAGTCAAAATGTATACATTGAGGTCCTTTATGACTGGACTAAGTATAAATAAGCCAAAAATGATCGAATTTGACATTTTTCGATAGAAAAAACATTTTTTGAAAATTTTTGATTTTTCAACATGAGGGTCATGAATATACAAATCATTGAAATTTTGATCCAAGTAAGTCAAAATGTATACAAAGAGGTCCTTTATGACTGGACTAAGTATGAATAAGCCAAAAATGATCAAATTTGACATTTTTCGATAGAAAAAACAATTTTTGAAAATGTTCGATTTTTCAACATGAGAGTCATGACTATACAAATCATTGGAATTTTTATCCAAGTAAGTCAAAATGTATACATAGAGGTCCTTTATGTCTGGACTAAGTAGAAATAAGCAAAAAATGATCAAATTTGACATTTTTCGATAGAAAAAACATTTTTTGAAAATTTTCGATTTAACAACTAGAATGTCATGACTATACAAATCATTGAAATTTTTATCCAAGTAAGTCAAAATGTATACATAGAGGTCCTTTATGACTGGACTAAGTAGAAATAAGCCAAAAATGATCAAATTTGACATTTTTCGATAGAAAAAACATTTTTTGAAAATTTCCGATTTTACAACTAGAATGTCATGACTATACAAATCATTGGAATTTTGATCCAAGTAAGTCAAAATGTATACATAGAGGTCCTTTATGACTGGACTAAGTATAAATAAGCCAAAAAAGATCAAATTTGACATTTTTCGATAGAAAAAACATTATTTGAAAATTTTCGATTTTTCAACATGAGAGTCATGACTATACAAATCATTGAAATTTTGATCCAAGTAAGTCAAAATGAAAAAACATTTTTTGAAAATTTCCGATTTTACAACTAAAATGTCATGACTATACCAATCATTAAAATTTTGATCCAAGTAAATCAAAATGAATATATAGAGGTCCTTTATGACTGGACTAAGTATAAATAAGCCAAATATGATCAAATTTGACATTTTTCGATAGAAAAAACATTTTTTGAAAATGTTCGATTTTTCAACATGAGAGTCATGACTATACAAATCATTGGAATTTTGATCCAAGTAAGTCAAAATGTATACATAGAGGTCCTTTATGTCTGGACTAAGTAGAAATAAACAAAAAATGATCAAATTTGACATTTTTCGATAGAAAAAACATTTTTTGAAAATTTTCGATTTAACAACTAGAATGTCATGACTATACAAATCATTGAAATTTTTATCCAAGTAAGCCAAAATGTATACATAGAGGTCCTTTATGACTGGACTAAGTAGAAATAAGCCAAAAATGATCAAATTTGACATTTTTCGATAGAAAAAACATTTTTTGAAAATTTTCGATTTTCAACATGAGAGTCATGACTATAAAAATCATTGAAATTTTGATACAAGTAAGTCAAAATGTATACATAAAGGTCCTTTATGACTGGACTTAGTAGAAATAAGCCAAAAATGATCAAATTTGACATTTTTCGATAGAAAAAACATTTTTTGAAAATTTCCGATTTTACAACTAGAATGTCATGACTATACAAATCATTGAAATTTTGATCCAAGTAAGTCAAAATGTATACATAGAGGTCCTTTATGACTGGACTAAGTATAAATAAGCCAAAAAAGATCAAATTTGACATTTTTCGATAGAAAAAACATTATTTGAAAATTTTCGATTTTTCAACATGAGAGTCATGACTATACAAATCATTGAAATTTTGATCCAAGTAAGTCAAAATGAAAAAACATTTTTTGAAAATTTCCGATTTTACAACTAAAATGTCATGACTATACCAATCATTAAAATTTTGATCCAAGTAAATCAAAATGAATACATAGAGGTCCTTTATGACTGGACTAAGTATAAATAAGCCACAAATTTGACATTTTTCGATAGAAAAAACATTTTTTGAAAATGTTCGATTTTTCAACATGAGAGTCATGACTATACAAATCATTGGAATTTTGATCCAAGTAAGTCAAAATGAAAAAACATTTTTTGAAAATTTCCGATTTTACAACTAAAATGTCATGACTATACCAATCATTAAAATTTTGATCCAAGTAAATCAAAATGAATACATAGAGGTCCTTTATGACTGGACTAAGTATAAATAAGCCAAAAATGATCAAATTTGACATTTTTCGATAGAAAAAACATTTTTTGAAAATGTTCGATTTTTCAACATGAGAGTCATGACTATACAAATCATTGGAATTTTGATCCAAGTAAGTCAAAATGTATACATAGAGGTCCTTTATGTCTGGACTAAGTAGAAATAAGCAAAAAATGATCAAATTTGACATTTTTCGATAGAAAAAACATTTTTTGAAAATTTTCGATTTAACAACTAGAATGTCATGACTATACAAATCATTGAAATTTTTATCCAAGTAAGTCAAAATGTATACATAGACGTCCTTTATGACTGGACTAAGTAGAAATAAGCCAAAAATGATCAAATTTGACATTTTTCGATAGAAAAAACATTTTTTGAAAATTTCCGATTTTACAACTAGAATGTCATGACTATACAAATCATTGAAATTTTGATCCAAGTAAGTCAAAATGTATACATAGAGGTCCTTTATGACTGGCCTAAGTATAAATAAGCCAAAAATGATCAACTTTGACATTTTTCGATAAAAAAAACATTTTTTGAAAATTTTCGATTTTTCGACATTAGAGTCAAGACTATACAAATCATTGAAATTTTGATCCAAGTAAGTCAAAATGTATACATTGAGGTCCTTTATGACTGGACTAAGTATAAATAAGCCAAAAATGATCAAATTTGACATTTTTCGATAGAAAAAACATTTTTTGAAAATTTCCGATTTTACAACTAGAATGTCATGACTATACAAATCATTGAAATTTTGATCCAAGTAAGTCAAAATGTATACATAGAGGTCCTTTATGACTGGCCTAAGTATAAATAAGCCAAAAATGATCAACTTTGACATTTTTCGATAAAAAAAACATTTTTTGAAAATTTTCGATTTTTCAACATGAGAGTCATGACTATACAAATCATTTTAATTTTGATCCAAGTAAGTCAAAATGTATACATAAAGGTCCTTTCTGACTGGACTAAGTAGAAATAAGCCAAAATTGATCAAATTTGACATTTTTCGATAGAAAAAACATTTTTTGAAAATTTCCGATTTTACAACTAAAATGTCATGACTGTACAAATCATTAAAATTTTGATCCAAGTAAGTCAAAATGTATACATAGAAGTCCTTTATGACTGGACTAAGAAGAGATAAGCCCAAAATGATCAAATTTGACATTTTTCGATAAAAAAAACATTTTTTGAAAATTTTCGATTTTTCAACATGAGAGTCATGACTATACAAATCATTGAAATTTTGATCCAAGTAAGTCAAAATGTATACATAAAGGTCCTTTCTGACTGGACTAAGTAGAAATAAGCCAAAAATGATCAAATTTGACATTTTTCGATAGAAAAAACATTTTTTGAAAATTTCCGATTTTACAACTAGAATGTCATGACTATACAAATCATTGAAATTTTGATCCAAGTAAGTCAAAATGTATACATAGAGGTCCTTTATGACTGGCCTAAGTATAAATAAGCCAAAAATGATCAACTTTGACATTTTTCGATAAAAAAAAACATTTTTTGAAAATTTTCGATTTTTCGACATTAGAGTCAAGACTATACAAATCATTGAAATTTTGATCCAAGTAAGTCAAAATGTATACATTGAGGTCCTTTATGACTGGACTAAGTATAAATAAGCCAAAAATGATCAAATTTGACATTTTTCGATAGAAAAAACATTTTTTGAAAATTTCCGATTTTACAACTAGAATGTCATGACTATACAAATCATTGAAATTTTGATCCAAGTAAGTCAAAATGTATACATAGAGGTCCTTTATGACTGGCCTAAGTATAAATAAGCCAAAAATGATCAACTTTGACATTTTTCGATAAAAAAAACATTTTTTGAAAATTTTCGATTTTTCAACATGAGAGTCATGACTATACAAATCATTTTAATTTTGATCCAAGTAAGTCAAAATGTATACATAAAGGTCCTTTCTGACTGGACTAAGTAGAAATAAGCCAAAATTGATCAAATTTGACATTTTTCGATAGAAAAAACATTTTTTGAAAATTTCCGATTTTACAACTAAAATGTCATGACTGTACAAATCATTAAAATTTTGATCCAAGTAAGTCAAAATGTATACATAGAGGTCCTTTATGACTGGACTAAGAAGAAATAAGCCCAAAATGATCAAATTTGACATTTTTCGATAAAAAAAACATTTTTTGAAAATTTTCGATTTTTCAACATGAGAGTCATGACTATACAAATCATTAAAATTTTGATCCAAGTAAGTCAAAATGTATACATAAAGGTCCTTTCTGACTGGACTAAGTAGAAATAAGGCAAAATTGATTAAATTTGACATTTTTCGATAGAAAAAAACATTTTTTGAAAAATTCCGATTTTACAACTAAAATGTCATGACTGTACAAATCATTAAAATTTTGATCCAAGTAAGTCAAAATGTATACATAGAGGTCCTTTATGACTGGACTAAGAAGAAATAAGCCCAAAATGATCAAATTTGACATTTTTCGATAGAAAAACATTTTTTGAAAATTTTCGATTTTTCAACATGAGAGTCATGACTATACAAATCATTGAAATTTTGATCCAAGTAAGTCAAAATGAAAAAACATTTTTTGAAAATTTCCGATTTTACAACTAGAATGTCATAACTATACAAATCATTGAAATTTTGATCCAAGAAAGTGAAAATGTATACATAGAGGTCCTTTATGACTGGACTAAGTATGAATAAGCCAAAAATGATCAAATTTGACATTTTTCGATAGAAAAAAACATTTTTTGGAAATTTTCGATTTTTCAACATGAGAGTCATGACTATACAAATCATTGAAATTTTGATCCAAGTAAGTCAAAAATGTATACATAGAGGTCCTTTATGACTGGACTAAGTAGAAATAAGCCAAATTGATCAAATTTGACATTTTTCGATAGAAAAAAACATTTTTGGAAATTTTCGGTTTTTCAACATGAGAGTCATGACTATACAAATCATTGAAATTTTGATCCAAGTAAGTCAAAATGTATACATAGAGGTCCTTTATTGACTGTACTAAGTAGAAATAAGCCAAATTGATCAAATTTGACATTTTTCGATAGAAAAAAACATTTTTTGAAAATTTCCGATTTTACAACTAAAATGTCATGACTATACAAATCATTGAAATTTTGATCCAACTGAGTCAAAATGTATACATAGAGTCCCTTTATGACTGGACTAAGTATAAATAAGCCAAAAAATGATCAAATTTGACATTTTTCGATAGAAAAAACATTTTTTGAAAATTTTCGATTTTTCAACATGAGAGTCATGACTATACAAATCATTGAAATTTTGATCCAAGTAAGTCAATATGTATACATAGAGGTCCTTTATGACTGGAATAAGTATAAATAAGCCAAAAATGATCAAATTTGACATTTTTCGATAGAAAAAACATTTTTTGAAAATTTCCGATTTTTCAACAAGAATGTCATGACTATACAAATCATTGAAATTTTTATCCAAGTAAGCCAAATGTACACATAGACGTCCTTTATGACTGGACTAAGTAGAAAATAAGCCAAAAATGATCAAATTTGACATTTTTCGATAGAAAAAAACATTTTTTCAAAATATTCGATTTTTCGACATTAGAGTCATGACTATACAAATCATTGAAATTTTGATCCAAGTAAGTCAAAATGTATACATTGAGGTCCTTTATAACAGAACTAAGTATAAATAAGCCAAAAATGATCAAATTTGACATTTTTCGATAGAAAAACATTTTTTGAAAATTTTCGATTTTTCAACATGAGAGTCATGACTATACAAATCATTGAAATTTTGATCCAAGTAAGTCAATATGTATACATAGAGGTCCTTTATGACTGGAATAAGTATAAATAAGCCAAAAATGATCAAATTTGACATTTTTCGATAGAAAAAACATTTTTTGAAAATTTCCGATTTTTCAACAAGAATGTCATGACTATACAAATCATTGAAATTTTTATCCAAGTAAGCCAAATGTACACATAGACGTCCTTTATGACTGGACTAAGTAGAAATAAGCCAAAAATGATCAAAATTGACATTTTTCGATAGAAAAAACATTTTTTCAAAATATTCGATTTTCCGACATTAGAGTCATGACTATACAAATCATTGAAATTTTGATCCAAGTAAGTCAAAATGTATACATTGAGGTCCTTTATAACAGAACTAAGTATAAATAGGCCAAAAATGATCAAATTTGACATTTTTCGATAGAAAAAACATTTTTTGAAAATTTTCGATTTTTCAACATGAGAGTCATGACTATACAAATCATTGAAATTTTGATCCAAGTAAGTCAAAATGTATACATAAAGGTCCTTTCTGACTGGACTAAGTAGAAATAAGCCAAAATTGATCAAATTTGACATTTTTCGATAGAAAAAACATTTATTGAAAATTTCCGATTTTACAACTAAAATGTCATGACTGTACAAATCATTAAAATTTTGATCCAAGTAAGTCAAAATGTATACATAGAGGTCCTTTATGACTGGACTAAGAAGAAATAAGCCCAAAATGATCAAATTTGACATTTTTCGATAGAAAAAACATTTTTTGAAAATTTTCGATTTTTCAACATGAGAGTCATGACTATACAAATCATTGAAATTTTGATCCAAGAAAGTTAAAATGTATACATAAAGGTCCTTTCTGACTGGACTAAGTAGAAATAAGCCAAAATTGATCAAATTTGACATTTTTCGATAGAAAAAACATTTTTTGAAAATTTCCGATTTTACAACTAAAATGTCATGACTGTACAAATCATTAAAATTTTGATCCAAGTAATTCAAAAGGTATACATAGAGGTCCTTTATGACTGGACTAAGAAGAAATAAGCCCAAAATGATCAAATTTGACATTTTTCGATAGAAAAAACATTTTTTGAAAAATTTCGATTTTTCAACATGATAGTCATGACTATACGAATCATTGAAATTTTGATCCAAGTAAGTCAAAATGTATACATTGAGGTCCATTATGACTGGACTAAGTATAAATAAGCCAAAAATGATCAAATTTGACATTTAGATAGAAAAAACATTTTTTGAAAATTTTCGATTTTTCAACATGAGAGTTATGACTATACAAATCATTGAAATTTTGATCCAAGTAAGTCAAAATGAAAAAACATTTTTTGAAAATTTCCGATTTCACAACTAGGATGTCATGACTATTCAAATCATTGAAATTTTGATCCAAGAAAGTGGAAATGTATACATAGAGGTCCTTTATGACTGGACTAAGTATGAATAAGCCAAAAATGATCAAATTTGACATTTTTCGATAGAAAAACATTTTTTGAAAATTTTCGATTTTTCAACATGAGAGTCATGACTATACAAATCATTGAAATTTTGATCCAAGTAAGTCAAAATGTATACATAGAGGTCCTTTATGACTGAACTAAGTATAAATACGCCAAAAATGTTCAAATTTGACATTTTTCGATAGAAAAAACATTTTTTGAAAATTTCCGATTTTTCAACAAGAATGTCATGACTATACAAATCATTGAAATTTTGATCCAAGTAAGTCAAAATGTACACATAGACGTCCTTTATGACTGGACTAAGTAGAAATAAGCCAAAAATGATCAAATTAGACATTTTTCGATAGAAAAAACATTTTTTCAAAATTTTCGATTTTTCGACATTAGAGTCATGACTATACAAATCATTGAAATTTTGATCCAAGTAAGTCAAAATGTATACATTGAGGTCCTTTATAACTGAACTAAGTATAAATAAGCCAAAAATGATCAAATTTGACATTTTTCGATAGAAAAAACATTTTTTGAAAATTTCCGATTTTACAACTAGAATGTCATGACTATACAAATCATTGAAATTTTGATCCAAGTAAGTCAAAATGTATACATAGAGGTCCTTTATGACTGGACTAAGAAGAAATAAGCCCAAAATGATCAAATTTGACATTTTTCGATATAAAAACATTTTTTGAAAATTTTCGATTTTTCAACATGAGAGTCATGACTATACAAATCATTGAAATTTTGATCCAAGTAAGTCAAAATGAAAAAACATTTTTTGAAAATTTCCGATTTTACAACTAGAATGTCATAACTATACAAATCATTGAAATTTTGATCCAAGTAAGTCAAAATGTATACATAGAGGTCCTTTATGACTGGACTAAGAAGAAATAAGCCCAAAATGATCAAATTTGACATTTTTCGATAAAAAAAAACATTTTTTGAAAATTTTCGATTTTTCAACATGAGAGTCATGACTATACAAATCATTGAAATTTTGATCCAAGTAAGTCAAAATGTATACATAAAGGTCCTTTCTGACTGGACTAAGTAGAAATAAGCCAAAATTGATTAAATTTGACATTTTTCGATAGAAAAAACATTTTTTGAAAAATTCCGATTTTACAACTAAAATGTCATGACTGTACAAATCATTAAAATTTTGATCCAAGTAAGTCAAAATGTATACATAGAGGTCCTTTATGACTGGACTAAGAAGAAATAAGCCCAAAATGATCAAATTTGACATTTTTCGATAGAAAAACATTTTTTGAAAATTTTCGATTTTTCAACATGAGAGTCATGACTATACAAATCATTTTAATTTTGATCCAAGTAAGTCAAAATGTATACATAAAGGTCCTTTCTGACTGGACTAAGTAGAAATAAGCCAAAATTGATCAAATTTGACATTTTTCGATAGAAAAAACATTTTTTGAAAATTTCCGATTTTACAACTAAAATGTCATGACTGTACAAATCATTAAAATTTTGATCCAAGTAAGTCAAAATGTATACATAGAGGTCCTTTATGACTGGACTAAGGAGAAATAAGCCCAAAATGATCAAATTTGACATTTTTCGATAAAAAAAAACATTTTTTGAAAATTTTCGATTTTTCAACATGAGAGTCATGACTATACAAATCATTAAAATTTTGATCCAAGTAAGTCAAAATGTATACATAAAGGTCCTTTCTGACTGGACTAAGTAGAAATAAGCCAAAATTGATTAAATTTGACATTTTTCGATAGAAAAAACATTTTTTGAAAAATTCCGATTTTACAACTAAAATGTCATGACTGTACAAATCATTAAAATTTTGATCCAAGTAAGTCAAAATGTATACATAGAGGTCCTTTATGACTGGACTAAGAAGAAATAAGCCCAAAATGATCAAATTTGACATTTTTCGATAGAAAAACATTTTTTGAAAATTTTCGATTTTTCAACATGAGAGTCATGACTATACAAATCATTGAAATTTTGATCCAAGTAAGTCAAAATGAAAAAACATTTTTTGAAAATTTCCGATTTTACAACTAGAATGTCATAACTATACAAATCATTGAAATTTTGATCCAAGAAAGTGAAAATGTATACATAGAGGTCCTTTATGACTGGACTAAGTATGAATAAGCCAACAATGATCAAATTTGACATTTTTCGATAGAAAAAACATTTTTTGGAAATTTTCGATTTTTCAACATGAGAGTCATGACTATACAAATCATTGAAATTTTGATCCAAGTAAGTCAAAATGTATACATAGAGGTCCTTTATGACTGGACTAAGTAGAAATAAGCCAAATTGATCAAATTTGACATTTTTCGATAGAAAAAAACATTTTTTGGAAATTTTCGATTTTTCAACATGAGAGTCATGACTATACAAATCATTGAAATTTTGATCCAAGTAAGTCAAAATGTATACATAGAGGTCCTTTATGACTGGACTAAGTAGAAATAAGCCAAATTGATCAAATTTGACATTTTTCGATAGAAAAAACATTTTTTGAAAATTTCCGATTTTACAACTAAAATGTCATGACTATACAAATCATTGAAATTTTGATCCAACTGAGTCAAAATGTATACATAGAGTCCCTTTATGACTGGACAAAGTATAAATAAGCCAAAAATGATCAAATTTGACATTTTTCGATAGAAAAACATTTTTTGAAAATTTTCGATTTTTCAACATGAGAGTCATGACTATACAAATCATTGAAATTTTGATCCAAGTAAGTCAATATGTATACATAGAGGTCCTTTATGACTGGAATAAGTATAAATAAGCCAAAAATGATCAAATTTGACATTTTTCGATAGAAAAAAACATTTTTTGAAAATTTCCGATTTTTCAACAAGAATGTCATGACTATACAAATCATTGAAATTTTTATCCAAGTAAGCCAAATGTACACATAGACGTCCTTTATGACTGGACTAAGTAGAAATAAGACAAAAATGATCAAATTTGACATTTTTCGATAGAAAAAACATTTTTTCAAAATATTCGATTTTTCGACATTAGAGTCATGACTATACAAATCATTGAAATTTTGATCCAAGTAAGTCAAAATGTATACATTGAGGTTCTTTATAACAGAACTAAGTATAAATAAGCCAAAAATGATCAAATTTGACATTTTTCGATAGAAAAACATTTTTTGAAAATTTTCGATTTTTCAACATGAGAGTCATGACTATACAAATCATTGAAATTTTGATCCAAGTAAGTCAATATGTATACATAGAGGTCCTTTATGACTGGAATAAGTATAAATAAGCCAAAAATGATCAAATTTGACATTTTTCGATAGAAAAAACATTTTTTGAAAATTTCCGATTTTTCAACAAGAATGTCATGACTATACAAATCATTGAAATTTTTATCCAAGTAAGCCAAATGTACACATAGACGTCCTTTATGACTGGACTAAGTAGAAATAAGCCAAAAATGATCAAAATTGACATTTTTCGATAGAAAAAACATTTTTTCAAAATATTCGATTTTTCGACATTAGAGTCATGACTATACAAATCATTGAAATTTTGATCCAAGTAAGTCAAAATGTATACATTGAGGTCCTTTATAACAGAACTAAGTATAAATAGGCCAAAAATGATCAAATTTGACATTTTTCGATAGAAAAAAACATTTTTTGAAAATTTTCGATTTTTCAACATGAGAGTCATGACTATACAAATCATTGAAATTTTGATCCAAGTAAGTCAAAATGTATACATAAAGGTCCTTTCTGACTGGACTAAGTAGAAATAAGCCAAAATTGATCAAATTTGACATTTTTCGATAGAAAAAACATTTATTGAAAATTTCCGATTTTACAACTAAAATGTCATGACTGTACAAATCATTAAAATTTTGATCCAAGTAAGTCAAAATGTATACATAGAGGTCCTTTATGACTGGACTAAGTAGAAATAAGCCCAAAATGATCAAATTTGACATTTTTCGATAGAAAAAAACATTTTTTGAAAATTTTCGATTTTTCAACATGAGAGTCATGACTATACAAATCATTGAAATTTTGATCCAAGAAAGTTAAAATGTATACATAAAGGTCCTTTCTGACTGGACTAAGTAGAAATAAGCCAAAATTGATCAAATTTGACATTTTTCGATAGAAAAAACATTTTTTGAAAATTTCCGATTTTACAACTAAAATGTCATGACTGTACAAATCATTAAAATTTTGATCCAAGTAATTCAAAAGGTATACATAGAGGTCCTTTATGACTGGACTAAGAAGAAATAAGCCCAAAATGATCAAATTTGACATTTTTCGATAGAAAAAACATTTTTTGAAAAATTTCGATTTTTCAACATGATAGTCATGACTATACGAATCATTGAAATTTTGATCCAAGTAAGTCAAAATGTATACATTGAGGTCCATTATGACTGGACTAAGTATAAATAAGCCAAAAATGATCAAATTTGACATTTAGATAGAAAAAACATTTTTTGAAAATTTTCGATTTTTCAACATGAGAGTTATGACTATACAAATCATTGAAATTTTGATCCAAGTAAGTCAAAATGAAAAAACATTTTTTGAAAATTTCCGATTTTACAACTAGGATGTCATGACTATTCAAATCATTGAAATTTTGATCCAAGAAAGTGGAAATGTATACATAGAGGTCCTTTATGACTGGACTAAGTATGAATAAGCCAAAAATGATCAAATTTGACATTTTTCGATAGAAAAACATTTTTTGAAAATTTTCGATTTTTCAACATGAGAGTCATGACTATACAAATCATTGAAATTTTGATCCAAGTAAGTCAAAATGTATACATAGAGGTCCTTTATGACTGAACTAAGTATAAATACGCCAAAAATGATCAAATTTGACATTTTTCGATAGAAAAAACATTTTTTGAAAATTTCCGATTTTTCAACAAGAATGTCATGACTATACAAATCATTGAAATTTTGATCCAAGTAAGTCAAAATGTACACATAGACGTCCTTTATGACTGGACTAAGTAGAAATAAGCCAAAAATGATCAAATTAGACATTTTTCGATAGAAAAAACATTTTTTCAAAATTTTCGATTTTTCGACATTAGAGTCATGACTATACATATCATTGAAATTTTGATCCAAGTAAGTCAAAATGTATACATTGAGGTCCTTTATAACTGAACTAAGTATAAATAAGCCAAAAATGATCAAATTTGACATTTTTCGATAGAAAAAACATTTTTTGAAAATTTCCAATTTTACAATTAGAATGTCATGACTATACAAAAATCATTGAAATTTTGATCCTAGTAAGTCAAAATGTATACATAGAGGTCCTTTATAACTGATCTAAGTATAAATAAGCCAAAAATGATCAAATTTGACATTTTTCGATAGAAAAAACATTTTTTGAAAATTTCCGATTTTACAACTAGATTGTCATGACTATACAAATCATTGAAATTTTGATCCAAGTAAGTCAAAATGTATACATAGAGGTCGTTTATGACTGGCCTAAGTATAAATAAGCCAAAAATGATCAACTTTGACATTTTTCGATAAAAAAAACATTTTTTGAAAATTTTAGATTTTTCAACATGAGAGTCATGACTATACAAATCATTGAAACTTTGATCCAAGTAAGTCAAAATGTATACATAAAGGTCCTTTCTGACTGGACTAAGTAGAAATAAGCCAAAATTGATCAAATTTGACATTTTTCGATAGAAAAAACATTTTTTGAAAATTTCCAATTTTACAATTAGAATGTCATGACTATACAAAAATCATTGAAATTTTGATCCTAGTAAGTCAAAATGTATACATAGAGGTCCTTTATAACTGATCTAAGTATAAATAAGCCAAAAATGATCAAATTTGACATTTTTCGATAGAAAAAACATTTTTTGAAAATTTCCGATTTTACAACTAGATTGTCATGACTATACAAATCATTGAAATTTTGATCCAAGTAAGTCAAAATGTATACATAGAGGTCCTTTATGACTGGCCTAAGTATAAATAAGCCAAAAATGATCAACTTTGACATTTTTCGATAAAAAAAAACATTTTTTGAAAATTTTAGATTTTTCAACATGAGAGTCATGACTATACAAATCATTGAAACTTTGATCCAAGTAAGTCAAAATGTATACATAGAGGTCTTTTATGACTGGACTAAGAAGAAACAAGCCCAAAATGATCAAATTTGACATTTTTCGATAGAAAAAACATTTTTTGAAAATTTTCGATTTTTCAACATGAGAGTCATGACTATACAAATCATTGAAATTTTGATCCAAGTAAGTCAAAATGTAAACATTGAGGTCCTTTATGACTGGACTAAGTATAAATGAGCCAAAAATGATCAAATTTGACATTTTTCGATAGAAAAAACATTTTTTGAAAATTTCCGATTTTAAAACTAGAATGTCATGACTATACAAATCATTGAAATTTTGATCCAACTGAGTCCAAATGTATACAAAGAGTCCCTTTATGACTGGACTAAATATAAATAAGCCAAAAATGATCAAATTTGACATTTTTCGATAGAAAAACATTTTTTCAAAATTTTCGATTTTTCGACATTAGAGTCATGACTATACAAATCATTGAAATTTTGATCCAAGTAAGTCAAAATGTATACATTGAGGTCCTTTATAACTGAACTAAGTATAAATAAGCCAAAAATGATCAAATTTGACATTTTTCGATAGAAAAAACATTTTTTGAAAATTTCCGATTTTACAACTAGAATGTCATGACTATACAAATCATTGAAATTTTGATCCTAGTAAGTCAAAATGTATACATAGAGGTCCTTTATGACTGGACTAAGTATAAATAAGCCAAAAATGATCAAATTTGACATTTTTCGATAGAAAAACATTTTTTGAAAATTTTCGATTTTTCAACATGAGAGTTATGACTATACAAATCATTGAAATTTTGATCCAAGTAAGTCAAAATGTATATATAGAGGTCCTTTATGACTGTACTAAGTTGAAATAAGCCAAAAATGATCAAATTTGACATTTTTTCTATCGAAAAATGTCAAATTTGATCATTTTTGGCTCATTTATACTTAGTCCAGTCATTAAGGACCTCAATGTATACATTTTGACTTACTTGGATCAAAATTTCAATGATTTGTATAGTCATGACTCTCATGTTGAAAAATCGAAAATTTTAAAAAAATGTTTTTTCTATCGAAAAATGTCAAATTTGATCATTTTTGGCTTATTTCTACTTAGTCCAGTCATAAAGGACCTCTATGTATACATTTTGACTTACTTGGATCAAAATTTTAATGATTTGTACAGTCATGACATTTTAGTTGTAAAATCGGAAATTTTCAAAAAATGTTTTTTCTATCGAAAAATGTCAAATTTGATCAATTTTGGCTTATTTCTACTTAGTCCAGTCATAACGGACCTTTATGTATACATGTTGACTTACTTGGATCAAAATTTCAATGATTTGTATAGTCATGACTCTCATGTTGAAAAATCGAAAATTTTCAAAAAATGTTTTTTCTATCGAAAAATGTCAAAGTTGATCATTTTTGGCTTATTTATACTTAGGCCAGTCATAAAGGACCTCTATGTATACATTTTGACTTACTTGGATCAAAATTTCAATGATTTGTATAGTCATGACATTCTAGTTGTAAAATCGAAAATTTTCAAAAAATGTTTTTTCTATCGAAAAATGTCAAATTTGATCATTTTTTTCTAATTTATACTTAGTCCAGACATAAAGGACCTCTATGTATACATTTTGACTTACTTGGATCAAAATTCCAATGATTTGTATAGTCATGACTCTCATGTTGAAAAATCGAACATTTTCAAAAAATGTTTTTTCTATCGAAAAATGTGAAATTTGATCTTTTTTGGCTTATTTAAACTTAGTCCAGTCATAAAGGACCTCTATGTATACATTTTGACTTACTTGGATCAAAATTTCAATGATTTGTATAGTCATGACATTCTAGTTGAAAAATCGGAAATTTTCAAAAAATGTTTTTTCTATCGAAAAATGTCAAATTTGATCATTTTTGGCTTATTTCTACTTAGTCCAGTCATAAAGGACCTTAATGTATACATTTTGACTTACTTGTATCAAAATTTCAATGATTTGTATAGTCATGACATTCTAGTTGTAAAATCGAAAATTTTCAAAAAATGTTTTTTCTATCGAAAAATGTCAAATTTGATCATTTTTGGCTTATTTATACTTAGTCCAGTCATAAAGGACCTCTATGTATACATTTTGACTTACTTGGATCAAAATTTCAATGATTTGTATAGTCATGACTCTCATGTTGAAAAATCGAAAATTTTCAAAAAATGTTTTTTTCGATCGAAAAATGTCAAATTTGATCATTTTTGGCTTATTTATACTTAATCCAGTCATAAAGGACCTCTATGTATACATTTTGCCTTACTTGGATCAAAATTTCAATGATTTGTATAGTCATGACTCTCATGTTGAAAAATCGAAAATTTTCAAAACATGTTTTTTCTATCGAAAAATGTCCAATTTGATCATTTTTGGCTTATTTGTACTTGGTCCAGTCAAGAAGGGCCTCTATGTATACATTTTGACTTACTTGGATCAAAATTTCAATGATTTGTATAGTCATGAATCTCATGTTGAAAAATCGAAAATTTTCAAAAACTAATTTTTCTATCGAAAAATGTCAAATTTGATCATTTTTGGCTTATTTATACTTAGTCCAGTCATAACGGACCTCTATGTATACATTTTGACTTACTTGGATCAAAATTTCAATGATTTGTATAGTCATGACATTTTAGTAGTAAAATCGGAAATTTTCAAAAAATGTTTTTTTTTATCGAAAAATGTCAAATTTGATCATTTTTGGCTTATTTCTACTTACTCCAGTCATGAAGGAATTCTATGTATACATTTTGACTTACTTGGATCAAAATTTCAATGATTTGTATTGTCATGACTCTCATGTTGAAAAATCGAAAATTTTCAAAAAATGTCTTTTCTATCGAAAAATGTCAAATTTGATCATTTTTGGCTTATTTATACTTAGTCCAGTCATAACGGACCTCTATGTACACATTTTGACTTACTTGGATCAAAATTTCAATGATTTGTATAGTCCTGACATTCTAGTTGAAAAATCGAAAATGTTCAAAAAATGTTTTTTCTATCGAAAAATGTCAAATTTGATCATTTTTGGCTTATTTCTACTTGGTCCAGTCAAAAAGGGCCTCTATGTATACATTTTGACTTACTTGGATCAAAATTTTAATGATTTGTATAGTCATGACATTCTTGTTGAAAAATCGAAAATTTTCAAAAAATGTTTTTTCTATCGAAAAATGTCAAATTTGATCATTTTTGGCTTATTTCTACTTAGTCCAGTCATAAAGGACCTCTATGTATACATTTTGACTTACTTGGATCAAAATTTCAATGATTTGTTTAGTCATGACATTCTAGTTGAAAAATCGAATATTTTCAAAAAATGATTTTTCTAACGAAAAATGTCATATTTGATCATTTTTGGCTTAATTATACTTAGTCCAGTCATAAAGGATCTCTATGTATACATTTTGACTTACTTGGATCAAAATTTCAATGATTTGTATAGTCATGACATTGTAGTTGAAAAATCGAAAATTTTCAAAAAATGTTTTTTCTATCGAAAAATGTCAAATTTGATCATTTTTGGCTCATTTATACTTAGTCCAGTCATAAAGGACCTCTATGTATACATTTTGACTTACTTGGATCAAAATTTCAATGATTTGTATAGTCATGACTCTCATGTTGAAAAATCGAAAATTTTCAAAAAATGTTTTTTCTATCGAAAAATGTCAAATTTGATCATTTTTGGCTTATTTCTACTTAGTCCAGTCATAAAGGACCTCTATGTATACATTTTGACTTACTTGGATCAAAATTTCAATGATTTGTTTAGTCATGACATTCTAGTTGAAAAATCGAATATTTTCAAAAAATGATTTTTCTAACAAAAAATGTCATATTTGATCATTTTTGGCTTAATTATACTTAGTCCAGTCATAAAGGATCTCTATGTATACATTTTGACTTATTTGGATCAAAATTTCAATGATTTGTATAGTCATGACATTGTAGTTGAAAAATCGAAAATTTTCAAAAAATGTTTTTTCTATCGAAAAATGTCAAATTTGATCATTTTTGGCTCATTTATACTTAGTCCAGTCATAAAGGACCTCTATGTATACATTTTGACTTACTTGGATCAAAATTTCAATGATTTGTATAGTCATGACTCTCATGTTGAAAAATCGAAAATTTTCAAAAAATGTTTTTTTCTATCGAAAAATGTCAAATTTGATCATTTTTGGCTTATTTATACTTAGTCCAGTCATAAAGGACCTCTGTGTATACATTTTGACTTACTTGGATCAAAATTTCAATGATTTGTATAGTCATGACTCTCATGTTGAAAAATCGAAAATTTTCAAAAAATGTTTTTTCTATCGAAAAATGTCAAATTTGATCATTTTTGGCTTAATTATACTAAGTCCAGTTAAAAAGGACCTCTATGTATACATTTTGACTTACTTGGATCAAAATTTCAATGATTTGTATAGTCATGACTCTCTTGTTGAAAAATCGAAAATTTTCAAAAAATGTTTTTTCTTTCGAAAAATGTCAAATTTGATCATTTTTGGCTTATTTCTACTTAGTCCAGTCATAAAGGACCTCTATGTATATATTTTGACTAATTTGGATCAAAATTTCAATGTTTTGTATAGTCATGACATTTTAGTTGTAAAATCGGAAATTTTCAAAAAATGATTTTTCTATCGAAAAATGTCAAATTTGATCATTTTTGTCTTATTTATACTTAGTCCAGTCATAAAGGACCTCAATGTATACATTTTCACTTACTTGGATCAAAATTTCAATGATTTGTATAGTCACGACATTCAAGTTGTAAAATCGGAAATTTTCAAAAAATTGTTTTTTCTATCAAAAATTATAAAGTTTGATCATTTAGGGCTTATTTCTACTTAGTCCTGTCATAAAGGACCTCTATGTATACATTTTGACTTATTTGAATCAAAATTTTAATGATTTGTATAGTCATGTCATTTAAGTTGTAAAATCGGAAATTTTCAAAAAATGTTTTGTCGTTTTGACTTACTTGGATCAAAATTTCAATGATTTGTATAGTCATGACACTCATGTTGAAAAATCGAACATTTTGAAAAAATTTTTTTTTTATCGAAAAATGTCAAATTTGATCATTTTTGGCTTATTTATACTTAGTCCAGTCATAAAGGACCTCTATGTATACATTTTGACTTAGTTTGATCAAAATTTCAATGATTCGTATAGCCATGACATTCTAGTTGTAAAATCGGAAATTTTCAAAAAATGTTTTTTCTATGGAAAAATGTCAAATTTGATCATTTTTGGCTTATTTCAACTTAGTCCAGTCATTAAGGACCTTTGTGTATACATTTCGACTTACTTGGATCAAAATTTCAATGATTCGTATAGTCATGACATTCTAGTTGTAAAATCGGAAATTTTCAAAAAATGTTTTTTCTATGGAAAAATGTCAAATTTGATCATTTTTGGCTTATTTCAACTTAGTCCAGTCATTAAGGACCTTTGTGTATACATTTTGACTTACTTGGATCAAAATTTCAATGATTCGTATAGTCATGACATTCTAGTTGAAAAATCGGAAATTTTCAAAAAATGTTTTTTCTATGGAAAAATGTCAAATTTGATCGTTTTTGGCTTATTTATACTTAGTCCAGTCATAAAGGACCTCTATGCATACATTTTGACTTACTTGGAAGAAATTTCAATGATTTGTATAGTCATGACATTCTAGTTATAAAATCGGAAATTTTCAAAAAAATTTTTTTCTATCGAAAAATGTCAAGTTTGATCATTTTTGGCTCATTTATACTTAGTCCAGTCATAAAGGACCTCAATGTATACATTTTGACTTACTTGGATCAAAATTTCAATGATTTGAATAGTCATGACTCTCATGTTGAAAAATCGAAAATTTTCAAAAAATGTTTTTTTTATCGAAAAATGTCAAATTTGATCATTTTTGGCTTATTTATACTTAGTCCAGTCATAAAGGACCTCTATGTATACATTTTGACTTACTTGGATCAAAATTTCAATGATTCGTATAGTCATGACATTCTAGTTGTAAAATCGGAAATTTTCAAAAAATGTTTTTTCTATGGAAAAATCTCAAATTTGATCATTTTTGGCTTATTTCAACTTAGTCCAGTCATTAAGGACCTTTGTGTATACATTTTGACTTACTTGGATCAAAATTTCAATGATTCGTATAGTCATGACATTCTAGTTGTAAAATCGGAAATTTTCAAAAAATGTTTTTTCTATGGAAAAATGTCAAATTTGATCGTTTTTGGCTTATTTATACTTAGTCCAGTCATAAAGGACCTCTATGCATACATTTTGACTTACTTGGAAGAAATTTCAATGATTTGTATAGTCATGACATTCTAGTTATAAAATCGGAAATTTTCAAAAAATTTTTTTTCTATCGAAAAATGTCAAGTTTGATCATTTTTGGCTCATTTATACTTAGTCCAGTCATAAAGGACCTCAATGTATACATTTTGACTTACTTGGATCAAAATTTCAATGATTTGAATAGTCATGACTTACATGTTGAAAAATCGAAAATTTTCAAAAAATGTTTTTTTTATCGAAAAATGTCAAATTTGATCATTTTTGGCTTATTTATACTTAGTCCAGTCATAAAGGACCTCTATGTATACATTTTGACTTAGTTGGATCAAAATTTCAATGATTCGTATAGTCATGACATTCTAGTTTTAAAATCGGAAATTTTCAAAAAATGTTTTTTCTATCGAAAAATGTCAAATTTGATCATTTTTGGCTCATTTATACTTAGTCCAGTCATAAAGGATCTCAATGTATACATTTTGACTTACTTGGATCAAAATTTCAATGATTTGTGTAGTCATGACTCTCATGTTGAAAAATCGAAAATTTTCAAAAAATGTTTTTTCTATCGAAAAATGTCAAATTTGATCATTTTGGGCTTATTTCTACTTAGTCCAGTCATAAAGGACCTCTATGTATACATTTTGACTTACTTGGATCAAAATTTTAATGATTTGTACAGTCATGACATTTTAGTTGTAAAATCGGAAATTTTCAAAAAATGTTTTTTCTATCGAAAAATGTCAAATTTGATCAATTTTGGCTTATTTCTACTTAGTCCAGTCATAAAGGACCTTTATGTATACATGTTGACTTACTTCGATCAAAATTTCAATGATTTGTATAGTCATGACTCTCATGTTGAAAAATCGAAAATTTTCAAAAAATGTTTTTTCTATCGAAAATTGTCAAAGTTGATCATTTTTGGCTTATTTATACTTAGGCCAGTCATAAAGGACCTCTATGTATACATTTTGACTTACTTGGATCAAAATTTCAATGATTTGTATAGTCATGACATTCTAGTTGTAAAATCGGAAATTTTCAAAAAATGTTTTTTCTATCGAAAAATGTCAAATTTGATCATTTTTGGCTTATTTCTACTTAGTCCAGTCATAAAGGACCTCTATGTATACATTTTGACTTACTTGGATAAAAATTTCAATGATTTGTATAGTCATGACATTCTAGTTGTAAAATCGAAAATTTTCAAAAAATGTTTTTTCTATCGAAAAATGTCAAATTTGATCATTTTTGGCTTATTTATACTTAGTCCAGACATAAAGGACCTCTATGTATACATTTTGACTTACTTGGATCAAAATTCCAATGATTTGTATAGTCATGACTCTCATGTTGAAAAATCGAACATTTTCAAAAATGTTTTTTCTATCGAAAAATGTCAAATTTGATCTTTTTTGGCTTATTTATACTTAGTCCAGTCATAAATGACCTCTATGTATTCATTTTGATTTACTTGGATCAAAATTTTAATGATTGGTATAGTCATGACATTTTAGTTGTAAAATCGGAAATTTTCAAAAAATGTTTTTTCATTTTGACTTACTTGGATCAAAATTTCAATGATTTGTATAGTCATGACTCTCATGTTGAAAAATCGAAAATTTTCAAAAAATATTTTTTCTATCGAAAAATGTCAAATTTGGTCATTTTTGGCTCATTTATACTTAGTCCAGTCATAAAGGACCTCTATGTATACATTTTGACTTACTTGGATCAAAATTTCAATGATTTGTATAGTCATGACTCTCATGTTGAAAAATCGAAAATTTTCAAAAAATGTTTTTTCTATCGAAAAATGTCAAATTTGATCATTTTTGGCTTATTTATACTTAGTCGAGTCATAAAGGACCTCTATGTATACATTTTGACTTACTTGGATCAAAATTTCAATGATTTGTATAGTCATGACTCTCATGTTGAAAAATCGCAAATTTTCAAAAAATGTTTTTTCTATCGAGAAATGTCAAATTTGATCATTTTTGGCTTATTTCTACTTGGTCCAGTCAAAAAGGGCCTCTATGTATACATTTTGACTTACTTGGATCAAAATTTCAATGATTTGTATAGTCATGACATTCTTGTTGAAAAGTCGAAAATTTTCAAAAAATGTTTTTTCTTTCGAAAAATGTCAAATTTGATTATTTTTGGCTTATTTCTACTTAGTCCAGTCATAAAGGACCTCTATGTATACATTTTGACTAATTTGGATCAAAATTTCAATGATTTGTATAGTCATGACATTTTAGTTGTAAAATCGGAAATTTTCAAAAAATGATTTTTCTATCGAAAAATGTCAAATTGATCATTTTTGGCTTTTTTATACTTAGTCCAGTCATAAAGGACCTCTATGTATACATTTTGACTTACTTGGATCAAAATTTCAATGATTTGTATAGTCATGACTCTCATGTTGAAAAATCGAAAATTTTCAAAAAATGTTTTTTCTATTGAAAAATGTCAAATTTGATCATTTTTGGCTTAATTATAATTAGTCCAGTCATAAAGGACCTCTATGTATACATTTTGACTTACTTGGATAAAAATTTCAATGATTTGTATAGTCATGACTCTCTTGTTAAAAAATCGAAAATTTTCAAAAAATGTTTTTGCTATCGAAAAATGTCAAATTTGATCATTTTTGGCTTGTTTCTACTTAGTCCAGTCATAAAGGACCTCTATGTATACATTTTGACTTACTTGGATCAAAATTTCAATTATTTGTATAGTCATTACTCTCATGTTGAAAAATCGAAAATTTTCAAAAAAAGTTTTTTTTATCGAAAAATGTCAAATTTGATCATTTTTGGTTTATTTATACTTAGTCCAGTCATAAAGGACCTCTATGTATACATTTTGACTTACATGGATCAAAATTTCAATGATTTGTATAGTCATGACCCTCATGTTGTAAAATCGAAAATTTTCAAAAAAAGTTTTTTCTAGCGAAAAATGTTAAATTTGATCATTTTTGGCTTATTTATACTTAGTCCAGTCATAAAGGACCTCTTTGTATACATTTTGACTTACTTGGATCAAAATTTCAATGATTTGTATAGTCATGACATTCTTGTTGAAAAATCGAAAATTTTCAAAGAATGTTTTTTCTATCGAAAAATGTCAAATTTGATCATTTTTGGCTTATTTATACTTAGTCCAGTCATAAAGGACCTCTATGTATACATTTTGACTTACTTGGATCAAAATTTCAATGATTTGTATAGTCATGACTCTCATGTTGAAAAATCGAAAATTTTCAAAAAATGTTTTTTCTATCGAAAAATGTCAAATTTGATCATTTTTGGCTTATTTAAACTTAGTCCAGTCATAAAGGACCTCTATGTATACATTTTGAATTACTAGGATCAAAATTTCAATGATTTGTATAGTCATGACTCTCATGTTGAAAAATCGAAAATTCAAAAAATGTTTTTTCTATCGAATAATGTCAAATTTGATCATTTTTGGCTTATTTATACTTAGTCCAGTCATAAAGGATCTCTATGTATACATTTTGACTAACTTGGATCAAAATTTCAATTTTTTGTATAGTCATGACTCTCATGTTGAAAAATCGAAAATTTTCAAAAAATGTTTTTTCTATCGAAAAATGTCAAATTTGCTCATTTTTTGCTTATTTATACTTAGTCCATTCATAAAGGACCTCAATGAATACATTTTGACTTACTTGGATCAAAATTTCAATGATTTGTATAGTCATGACTCTCATTTTGAAAAATCGAAAATTTTCAAAAAATGTTTATTTCTATCGAAAAATGTCAAATTTGATCATTTTTGGCTTATTTATACTTAGTCCAGTCATAAAGGACCTCTATGTATACATTTTGACTTACTTGGATCAAAATTTCAATGATTTGTATAGTCATGACTCTCTTGTTGAAAAATCGAAAATTTTCAAAAAATGTTTTTTGTATCGAAAAATGTCAAATTTGATCATTTTTGGCTTATTTATACTTAGTCCAGTCATAAAGGACCTCTATGTATACATTTTGACACACTTGGATCAAAATTTCAATGATTTGTATAGTCATGACATTTTAGTTGTAAAATCGAAAATTTTCAAAAAATGTTTTTTCTAACGAAAAATGTCAAATTTGATCATTTTTGGCTTATTTATACTTAGTGCAGTCATAAAGGACCTCTATGTATACATTTTGACTTACTTGGATCAAAATTTCATTGATTTGTATAGTCATGACTCTCATAATGAAAAAACGAAAATTTTCAAAAATTGTTTTTTCTATCGAAAAATGTCAAATTTGATCATTTTTGGCTTATTTCTACTTAGTCCAGTCATAAAGGACCTCTATGTATACATTTTGACTTACTTGGATCTAAATTTCATTGATTTGTATAGTCATGACTCTCATGTTGAAAAATCGAAAATTTTCAAAAAATGTTTTTTCTATCGAAAAATGTCAAATTTGATCATTTTTGGCTTATTTATACTTAGTCCAGTCATAAAGGACCTCTATATATACATTTTGACTTACATGGATCAAAATTTCAATGATTTGTATAGTCATGACTCTCATTTTGAAAAATCAAAAATTTTCAAAAAATGTTTTTTCTATCGAAAAATGTCAAATTTGATCATTTTTGGCTTATTTATACTTAGTCCAGTCATAAAGGACCTCTTTGTATACATTTTGACTTACTTGGATCAAAATTTCAATGATTTGTATAGTCATGACATTCTTGTTGAAAAATCGAAAATTTTCAAAAAATGTTTTTTCTATCGAAAAATGTCAAATTTGATCATTTTTGGCTTATTTATACTTAGTCCAGTCATAAAGGACCTCTATGTATACATTTTGACTTACTTGGATCAAAATTTCAATGATTTGTATAGTCATGACTCTCATGTTGAAAAATCGAAAATTTTCAAAAAATGTTTTTTCTATCGAAAAATGTCAAATTTGATCATTTTTGGCTTATTTATAGTTAGTCCAGTCATAAAGGATCTCTATGTATACATTTTGACTAACTTGGATCAAAATTTCAATGATTTGTATAGTCAAGACTCTCATGTTGAAAAATCGAAAATTTTCAAAAAATGTTTTTTCTATCGAAAAATGTCAAATTTGATAATTTTTTGCTTATTTATACTTAGTCCAGTCATAAAGGACCTCTATGAATACATTTTGACTTACTTGGATCAAAATTTCAATGACTTGTATAGTCATGACTCTCATTTTGAAAAATCGAAAATTTTCAAAAAATGTTTTTTCTATCGAAAAATGTCAAATTTGATCATTTTTGGCTTATTTATACTCAGTCCAGTCATAAAGGACCTCTATGTATACATTTTGACTTACTTGGATCAAAATTTCAATGATTTGTATAGTCATGACTCTCTTGTTGAAAAATCGAAAATTTTCAAAAAATGTTTTTTGTATCGAAAAATGTCAAATTTGATCATTTTTGGCTTATTTATACTTAGTCCAGTCATAAAAGACCTCTATGTATACATTTTGACACAGTTGGATCAAAATTTCAATGATATACATAGTCATGACATTCTTGTTGAAAAATCGAAAATTTTCAAAAAATGTTTTTTCTATCGAAAAATGTCAAATTTGATCATTTTTGGCTTATTTATACTTAGTCCAGTCATAAAGGACCTCTATGTATACATTTTGACTTACTTGGATCAAAATTTCAATGATTTGTATAGTCATGACTCTCTTGTTGAAAAATCGAAAATTTTCAAAAAATGTTTTTTGTATCGAAAAATGTCAAATTTGATCATTTTTGGCTTATTTATACTTAGTCCAGTCATAAAGGACCTCTATGTATACATTTTGACTTACTTGGATCAAAATTTCAATGATTTGTATAGTCATGACTCTCATTTTGAAAAATCGAAAATTTTCAAAAAATGTTTATTTCTATCGAAAAATGTCAAATTTGATCATTTTTGGCTTATTTATACTTAGTCCAGTCATAAAGGACCTCTATGTATACATTTTGACTTACTTGGATCAAAATTTCAATGATTTGTATAGTCATGACTCTCTTGTTGAAAAATCGAAAATTTTCAAAAAATGTTTTTTGTATCGAAAAATGTCAAATTTGATCATTTTTGGCTTATTTATACTTAGTCCAGTCATAAAGGACCTCTATGTATACATTTTGACACACTTGGATCAAAATTTCAATGATTTGTATAGTCATGACATTTTAGTTGTAAAATCGAAAATTTTCAAAAAATGTTTTTTCTAACGAAAAATGTCAAATTTGATCATTTTTGGCTTATTTATACTTAGTCCAGTCATAAAGGACCTCTATGTATACATTTTGACTTACTTGGATCAAAATTTCATTGATTTGTATAGTCATGACTCTCATAATGAAAAAACGAAAATTTTCAAAAATTGTTTTTTCTATCGAAAAATGTCAAATTTGATCATTTTTGGCTTATTTCTACTTAGTCCAGTCATAAAGGACCTCTATGTATACATTTTGACTTACTTGGATCTAAATTTCATTGATTTGTATAGTCATGACTCTCATGTTGAAAAATCGAAAATTTTCAAAAAATGTTTTTTCTATCGAAAAATGTCAAATTTGATCATTTTTGGCTTATTTATACTTAGTCCAGTCATAAAGGACTTCTATGTATACATTTTGACTTACTTGGATCAAAATTTCAATGATTTGTGTAATCATGACTCTCATGTTGAAAAATCGAAAATTTTCAAAAAAGGTTTTTTGTATCGAAAAATGTCAAATTTGATCATTTTTGGCTTATTTATACTTAGTCCAGTCATAAAGGACCTCTATGTATACATTTTGACTTACTTGGATCAAAATTTCAATGATTTGTATAGTCATGACTCTCATTTTGAAAAATCGAAAATTTTCAAAAAATGTTTTTTCTATCGAAAAATGTCAAATTTGATCATTTTTGGCTTATTTATACTTAGTCCAGTCATAAAGGACCTCTATGTATACATTTTGACTTACTTGGATCAAAATTTCTATGATTTGTATAGTCATGACATTCTTGTTGAAAAATCGAAAATTTTCAAAAAATGTTTTTTCTATCGAAAAATGTCAAATTTGATCATTTTTGGCTTATTTATACTTAGTCCAGTCATAAAGGACCTCTATGTATACATTTTGACTTACTTGGATCAAAATTTCAATGATTTGTATAGTCATGACTCTCATGTTGAAAAATCGAAAATTTTCAAAAAATGTTTTTTCTATCGAAAAATGTCAAATTTGATCATTTTTGGCTTATTTATAGTTAGTCCAGTCATAAAGGACCTCTATGTATACATTTTGACTTACTAGGATCAAAATTTCTATGATTTGTATAGTCATGACTCTCATGTTGAAAAATCGAAAATTCAAAAAATGTTTTTTCTATCGAATAATGTCAAATTTGATCATTTTTGGCTTATTTATACTTAGTCCAGTCATAAAGGATCTCTATGTATACATTTTGACTAACTTGGATCAAAATTTCAATGATTTGTATAGTCATGACTCTCATGTTGAAAAATCGAAAATTTTCAAAAAATGTTTTTTCTATCGAAAAATGTCAAATTTGATCATTTTTTGCTTATTTATACTTAGTCCAGTCATAAAGGACCTCTATGAATACATTTTGACTTACTTGGATCAAAATTTCAATGACTTGTATAGTCATGACTCTCATTTTGAAAAATCGAAAATTTTCAAAAAATGTTTTTTCTATCGAAAAATGTCAAATTTGATCATTTTTGGCTTATTTATACTCAGTCCAGTCATAAAGGACCTCTATGTATACATTTTGACTTACTTGGATCAAAATTTCAATGATTTGTATAGTCATGACTCTCATTTTGAAAAATCGAAAATTTTCAAAAAATGTTTATTTCTATCGAAAAATGTCAAATTTGATCATTTTTGGCTTATTTATACTTAGTCCAGTCATAAAGGACCTCTATGTATACATTTTGACTTACTTGGATCAAAATTTCAATGATTTGTATAGTCATTACTCTCTTGTTGAAAAATCGAAAATTTTCAAAAAATGTTTTTTGTATCGAAAAATGTCAAATTTGATCATTTTTGGCTTATTTATACTTAGTCCAGTCATAAAGGACCTCTATGTATACATTTTGACACACTTGGATCAAAATTTCAATGATTTGTATAGTCATGACATTTTAGTTGTAAAATCGAAAATTTTCAAAAAATGTTTTTTCTAACGAAAAATGTCAAATTTGATCATTTTTGGCTTATTTATACTTAGTCCAGTCATAAAGGACCTCTATGTATACATTTTGACTTACTTGGATCAAAATTTCATTGATTTGTATAGTCATGACTCTCATAATGAAAAAACGAAAATTTTCAAAAATTGTTTTTTCTATCGAAAAATGTCAAATTTTTTCATTTTTGGCTTATTTCTACTTAGTCCAGTCATAAAGGACCTCTATGTATACATTTTGACTTACTTGGATCTAAATTTCATTGATTTGTATAGTCATGACTCTCATGTTGAAAAATCGAAAATTTTCAAAAAATGTTTTTTCTATCGAAAAATGTCAAATTTGATCATTTTTGGCTTATTTATACTTAGTCCAGTCATAAAGGACTTCTATGTATACATTTTGACTTACTTGGATCAAAATTTCAATGATTTGTGTAATCATGACTCTCATGTTGAGAAATCGAAAATTATCAAAAAAGGTTTTTTGTATCGAAAAATGTCAAATTTGATCATTTTTGGCTTATTTATACTTAGTCCAGTCATAAACGACCTCTATGTATACATTTTGACTTACTTGGATCAAAATTTCAATGATTTGTATAGTCATGACTCTCATTTTGAAAAATCGAAAATTTTCAAAAAATGTTTTTTCTATCGAAAAATGTCAAATTTGATCATTTTTGGCTTATTTATACTTAGTCCAGTCATAAAGGACCTCTATGTATACATTTTGACTTACTTGGATCAAAATTTCTATGATTTGTATAGTCATGACATTCTTGTTGAAAAATCGAAAATTTTCAAAAAATGTTTTTTCTATCGAAAAATGTCAAATTTGATCATTTTTGGCTTATTTATACTTAGTCCAGTCATAAAGGACCTCTATGTATACATTTTGACTTACTTGGATCAAAATTTCAATGATTTGTATAGTCATGACTCTCATGTTGAAAAATCGAAAATTTTCAAAAAATGTTTTTTCTATCGAAAAATGTCAAATTTGATCATTTTTGGCTTATTTATAGTTAGTCCAGTCATAAAGGACCTCTATGTATACATTTTGACTTACTAGGATCAAAATTTCTATGATTTGTATAGTCATGACTCTCATGTTGAAAAATCGAAAATTCAAAAAATGTTTTTTCTATCGAATAATGTCAAATTTGATCATTTTTGGCTTATTTATACTTAGTCCAGTCATAAAGGATCTCTATGTATACATTTTGACTAACTTGGATCAAAATTTCAATGATTTGTATAGTCATGACTCTCATGTTGAAAAATCGAAAATTTTCAAAAAATGTTTTTTCTATCGAAAAATGTCAAATTTGATCATTTTTTGCTTATTTATACTTAGTCCAGTCATAAAGGACCTCTATGAATACATTTTGACTTACTTGGATCAAAATTTCAATGACTTGTATAGTCATGACTCTCATTTTGAAAAATCGAAAATTTTCAAAAAATGTTTTTTCTATCGAAAAATGTCAAATTTGATCATTTTTGGCTTATTTATACTCAGTCCAGTCATAAAGGACCTCTATGTATACATTTTGACTTACTTGGATCAAAATTTCAATGATTTGTATAGTCATGACTCTCTTGTTGAAAAATCGAAAATTTTCAAAAAATGTTTTTTGTATCGAAAAATGTCAAATTTGATCATTTTTGGCTTATTTATACTTAGTCCAGTCATAAAAGACCTCTATGTATACATTTTGACACACTTGGATCAAAATTTCAATGATATACATAGTCATGACATTCTTGTTGAAAAATCGAAAATTTTCAAAAAATGTTTTTTCTATCGAAAAATGTCAAATTTGATCATTTTTGGCTTATTTATACTTAGTCCAGTCATAAAGGACCTCTATGTATACATTTTGACTTACTTGGATCAAAATTTCATTGATTTGTATAGTCATGACTCTCATGTTGAAAAATCGAAAATTTTCAAAAAATGTTTTTTTCTATCGAAAAATGTCAAATTTGATCATTTTTGGGTTATTTATACATAGTCCAGTCATAAAGGACCTCTATGTATACATTTGACTTACTTGGATCTAAATTTCATTGATTTGTATAGTCATGACTCTTATGTTGAAAAATCGAAAATTTTCAAAAAATGTTTTTTCTATCGAAAAATGTCAAATTTGATCATTTTTGGCTTATTTATACTTAGTCCAGTCATAAAGGACCTTTATGTATACATTTTGACTAACTTGGATCAAAACATGATTTCAATGATTTGTATAGTCATGACTCTCATGTTGAAAAATCGATAATTTTCAAAAAATGTTTTTTCTATCGAAAAATGTCAAATTTGATCATTTTTGGCTTATTTATACTTAGTCCAGTCATAAAGGACCTCTATGTATACATTTTGACTTACTTGGATCTAAATTTCATTGATTTGTATAGTCATGACTCTCATGTTGAAAAATCGAAAATTTTCAAAAAATGTTTTTTCTATCGAAAAATGTCAAATTTGATCATTTTTGGGTTATTTATACATAGTCCAGTCATAAAGGACCTCTATGTATACATTTGACTTACTTGGATCTAAATTTCATTGATTTGTATAGTCATGACTCTTATGTTGAAAAATCGAAAATTTTCAAAAAATGTTTTTTCTATCGAAAAATGTCAAATTTGATCATTTTTGGCTTATTTATACTCAGTCCAGTCATAAAGGACCTCTATGTATACATTTTGACTTACTTGGATCAAAATTTCAATGATTTGTATAGTCATGACTCTCTTGTTGAAAAATCGAAAATTTTCAAAAAATGTTTTTTGTATCGAAAAATGTCAAATTTGATCATTTTTGGCTTATTTATACTTAGTCCAGTCATAAAAGACCTCTATGTATACATTTTGACACACTTGGATCAAAATTTCAATGATATACATAGTCATGACATTCTTGTTGAAAAATCGAAAATTTTCAAAAAATGTTTTTTCTATCGAAAAATGTCAAATTTGATCATTTTTGGCTTATTTATACTTAGTCCAGTCATAAAGGACCTCTATGTATACATTTTGACTTACTTGGATCTAAATTTCATTGATTTGTATAGTCATGACTCTCATGTTGAAAAATCGAAAATTTTCAAAAAATGTTTTTTCTATCGAAAAATGTCAAATTTGATCATTTTTGGGTTATTTATACATAGTCCAGTCATAAAGGACCTCTATGTATACATTTGACTTACTTGAATCCAAATTTCAATGATTTGTATAGTCATGACTCTCATATTGAAAAATTTAAAATTTTCAAAAAATGTTTTTTCTATCGAAAAATGTCATATTTGATCATTTTTGGCTTATTTATACTTAGTCCAGTCATAAAGGACCTCTATGTATACATTTTGACTTACTTGGATCAAAATTTCAATGATATGTATAGTCATGACATTCTTGTTGAAAAATCGAAAATTTTCAAAAAATGTTTTTTCTATCGAAAAATGTCAAATTCGATCATATTTGGCTTATTTATACTTAGTCCAGTCATAAAGGACCTCTATGTATACATTCTGTCTTACTTGGATCAAAATTTCAATGATTTGTATAGTCATGTTTCTCTTGTTGAAAAATCGAAAATTTTCAAAAAATGTTTTTTCTATCGAAAAATGTCAAATTTGATCATTTTTGGCTTATTTCTACTTAGTCCAGTCATAAAGGACCTCTATGTATACATTTTGACTTACTTGAATCAAAATTTCAATGATTTGTATAGTCATGACTCTCATGTTGAAAAATTGAAAATTTTCAAAAAATGTTTTTTCTATCGAAAAATGTCAAATTTGATCATTTTTGGCTTATTTATACTTAGTCCAGCCATAAAGGACCTATATGTGTACATTTTGACTTACTTGGATCAAAATTTCAATGATTTGTATAGTCATGACATTCTTGTTGAAAAATCGAAAATCTTCAAAAAATGTTTTTTCTATCGAAAATTGTCAAATTTGATCATTTTTGGCTTATTCATACTTAGTACAGTAATAAAGGACCTCCATGTATACATTTTCACTTACTTGGATCAAAATTTCAATGATTTGTTTAGTCATGACATTTTAGTTGTAAAATCGGAAATTTCCAAAAGATGTTTTTTCTATCGAAAAATGTCAATTTTGATCATTTTTGGCTTATTTCTACTTAGTCCAGTCACAAAGGGCCTCTATGTATACATTTTAACTTACTTGGATCAAAATTTCAATGATTTGTATAGTCATGACTCTCATGAGGAAAAATCGAAAATTTTCAAAAAATGTTTTTTCTATCGAATAATGTCAAATTTGATCATATTTGGCTTATTTATACTTAGTCCAGCCATAAAGGACCTCTATGTGTACATTTGGACTTACTTGGATCAAAATTTCAATGATTTGTATAGTCATGACATTCTTGTTGAAAAATCGAAAATCTTCAAAAAATGTTTTTTCTATCGAAAATTGTCAAATTTGATCATTTTTGGCTTATTTATACTTAGTCCAGTCAGAAAGGACCTCTAAGTATACATTTTGACTTACTTGGATCAAAATTTCAATTATTTGTATAGTCATTACTCTCATGTTGAAAAATCGAAAATTTTCAAAAAAGTTATTTCTATCGAAAAATGTCAAATTTGATCATTTTTGGTTTATTTATTCTTAGTCCAGTCATAAAGGACCTCTATGTATACATTTTGACTTACATGGATCAAAATTTCAATGATTTGTATAGTCATTACTCTCATGTTGTAAAATCGAAAATTTTCAAAAAATGTTTTTTCTATCGAAAAATGTTAAATTTGATCATTTTTGGCTTATTTATACTTAGTCCAGTCATAAAGGACCTCTATGTATACATTTTGACTTACTTGGATCAAAATTTCAATGATTTGTATAGTCATGACATTCTTGTTGAAAAATCGAAAATTTTCAAAAAATGTTTTTTCTATCGAAAAATGTCAAATTTGATCATTTTTGGCTTATTTATACTTAGTCCAGTCATAAAGGACCTCTATGTATACATTTTGACTTACTTGGATCAAAATTTCAATGATTTGTATAGTCATGACTCTCATGTTGAAAAATCGAAAATTTTCAAAAAATGTTTTTTCTATCGAAAAATGTCAAATTTGATCATTTTTGGCTTATTTCTACTTAGTCCAGTCACAAAGGGCCTCTATGTATACATTTTTACTTACTTGGATCAAAATTTCAATGATTTGTATAGTCATGACTCTCATGAGGAAAAATCGAAAATTTTCAAAAAATGTTTTTTCTATCGAAAAATGTCAAATTTGATCATTTTTGGCTCATTTATACTTAGTCCAGTCATAAAGGACCTCTATGTATACATTTTGACTTACTTGGATCAAAATTTCAATGATTTGTATAGTCATGACTCTCATGTTGAAAAATCGAAAATTTTCAAAAAATGTTTTTTCTATCGAAAAATGTCAAATTTGATCATTTTTGGCTTATTTATACTTAGTCCAGTTAAAAAGGACCTCTATGTATACATTTTGACTTACTTGGATCAAAATTTCAATGATTTGTATAGTCATGACTCTCTTGTTGAAAAATCGAAAATTTTCAAAAAATGTTTTTTCTTTCGAAAAATGTCAAATTTGATCATTTTTGGCTTATTTCTACTTAGTCCAGTCATAAAGGACCTCCATGTATACATTTTGACTAATTTGGATCAAAATTTCAATGATTTGTATAGTCATGACATTTTAGTTGTAAAATCGGAAATTTTCAAAAAATGATTTTTCTATCGAAAAATGTCAAATTTGATCATTTTTGGCTTTTTTATACTTAGTCCAGTCATAAAAGACCTCTATGTATACATTTTGACTTACTTGGATCAAAATTTCAATGATTTGTATAGTCATGACATTCTTGTTGAAAAATCGAAAATTTTCAAAAAATGTTTTTTCTATCGAAAAATGTCAAATTTGATCATTTTTGGCTTATTTATACTTAGTCCAGTCATAAAGGACCTGTATGTATACATTTTGACTTACTTGGATCAAAATTTCAATGATTTGTATAGTCATGACTCTCCTGTTGAAAAATCGCAAATTTTCAAAAAATGTTTTTTCTATCGAAAAATGTCCAATTTGATCATTTTTGGCTTATTTATACTTAGTCCAGTCATGAAGGACCTCTATGTATACATTTTGACTTACTTGGATCTAAATTTCATTGATTTGTATAGTCATGACTCGCATGTTGAAAAATCGAAAATTTTCAAAAAATGTTTTTTCTATCGAAAAATGTCAAATTTGATCATTTTTGGCTTATTTATACTTATTCCAGTCATAAAGGACTTCTATGTATACATTTTGACTTACTTGGATCAAAATTTCAATGATTTGTGTAGTCATGACTCTCATGTTGAAAAATCGAAAATTTTCAAAAAAATGTTTTTTCTATCGAAAAATGTCAAATTTGATCATTTTTGGTTTATTTATACTTAGTCCAGTCATAAAGGACCTCTATGTATACATTTTGACTTTCATGGATCTAAATTTCAATGATTTGTATAGTCATGACTCTCATGTTGTAAAATCGAAAATTTTCAAAAATTGTTTTTTCTAGCGAAAAATGTTAAATTTGATCATTTTTGGCTTATTTATACTTAGTCCAGTCATAAAGGACCTCTATGTATACATTTTGACTTACTTGGATCAAAATTTCAATGATTTGTATAGTCATGACATTTTTGTTGAAAAATCGAAAATTTTCAAAAAATGTTTTTTCTATCGAAAAATGTCAAATGTGATCATTTTTGGCTTATTTATACTTAGTCCAGTCATAAAGGACCTCTATGTATACATTTTGACTTACTTGGATCAAAATTTCAATGATTTGTATAGTCATGACTCTCATGTTGAAAAATCGCAAATTTTCAAAAAATGTTTTTTCTATCGAAAAATGTCCAATTTGATCATTTTTGGCTTATTTATACTTAGTCCAGTCATAAAGGACCTCTATGTATACATTTTGACTTACTTGGATCAAAATTTCAATGATTTGTATAGTCATGACTCTCATGTTGAAAAATCGAAAATTCAAAAAATGTTTTTTCTATCGAATAATGTTAAATTTGATCATTTTTGGCTTATTTATACTTAGTCCAGTCATAAAGGATCTCTATGTATACATTTTGACTAACTTGGATCAAAATTTCAATGATTTGTATAGTCATGACTTTCATGTTGAAAAATCGAAAATTTTCAAAAAATGTTTTTTCTATCGAAAAATGTCAAATTTGATCATTTTTTGTTTATTTATACTTAGTCCAGTCATAAAGGACCTCTATGAATACATTTTGACTTACTTGGATCAAAATTTCAATGATTTGTAAAGTCATGACTCTCTTGTTGAAAAATCGAAAATTTTCAAAAAATGTTTTTTGTATCGAAAAATGTCAAATTTGATCATTTTTTGGCTTATTTATACTTAGTCCAGTCATAAAGGAACTCTATGTATACATTTTGACTTACTTGGATCAAAATTTCAATGATTTGTATAGTCATGACATTCTTGTTGAAAAATCGAAAATTTTCAAAAAATGTTTTTTCTATCGAAAAATGTCAAATTTGATCATTTTTGGCTTATTTATACTTAGTCCAGTCATAAAGGACCTCTATGTATACATTTTGACTTACTTGGATCAAAATTTCAATGATTTGTATAGTCATGACTCTCATTTTGAAAAATCGAAAATTTTCAAAAAATGTTTTTTCTACCGAAAAATGTCAAATTTGATAATTTTTGGCTTATTTCTACTTAGTCCAGTCATAAAGGACGTCTATGTATACATTTTGACTTACTTGGATCTAAATTTCATTGATTTGTATAGTCATGACTTTCATGTTGAAAAATCGAAAATTTTCAAAAAAGGTTTTTTCTATCGAAAAATGTCAAATTTGATCATTTTTGGCTTATTTATACTTAGTCCAGTCATAAAGGACTTCTATGTATACATTTTGACTTACTTGGATCAAAATTTCAATGATTTGTGTAGTCATGACTCTCATGTTGAAAAATCGAAAATTTTCAAAAAATGTTTTTTCTATCGAAAAATGTCAAATTTGATCATTTTTGGTTTATTTATACTTAGTCCAGTCATAAAGGACCTCTATGTATACATTTTGACTTACATGGATCAAAATTTCAATGATTTGTATAGTCATGACTCTCATGTTGTAAAATCGAAAATTTTCAAAAAATGTTTTTTCTAGCGAAAAATGTTAAATTTGATCATTATTGGCTTATTTATACTTAGTCCAGTCATAAAGGACCTCTATGTATACATTTTGACTTACTTGGATCAAAATTTCAATGATTTGTATAGTCATGACATTCTTGTTGAAAAATCGAAAATTTTCAAAAAATGTTTTTTCTATCGAAAAATGTCAAATTTGATCATTTTTGGCTTATTTATACTTAGTCCAGTCATAAAGGACCCCTATGTATACATTTTGACTTACTTGGATCAAAATTTCAATGATTTGTATAGTCATGACTCTCATGTTGAAAAATCGAAAATTTTCAAAAAATGTTTTTTCTATCGAAAAATGTCAATTTTGATCATTTTTGGCTTATTTCTACTTAGTCCAGTCACAAAGGGCCTCTATGTATACATTTTAACTTACTTGGATCAAAATTTCAATGATTTGTATAGTCATGACTCTCTTGTTGAAAAATCGAAAATTTTCAAAAAATGTTTTTTGTATCGAAAAATGTCAAATTTGATCATTTTTGGTTTATTTATACTTAGTCCAGTCATAAAGGACCTCTATGTATACATTTTGACTTACTTGGATCAAAATTTCAATGATTTGTATAGTCATGACATTCTAGTTGTAAAATCGAAAATTTTCAAAAAATGTTTTTTTTTATTGAAAAATGTCAAATTTGATTATTTTTGGCTAATTTCTACTTAGTCCAGTCATAAAGGACCTCTTTGTATACATTTTGACTTACTTGGATCAAAATTTCAAAGATTTGTATAGTCATGACTCTCATGTTGAAAAATCGAAAATTTTCAAAAAATGTTTTTTCTATTGAAAAATGTCAAATTTGATCATTTTTTACTTATTTATACTTAGTCTAGTCATAAAGGACCTCTATGTATACATTTTGACTTACTTGGATCAAAATTTCAATGATTTGTATAGTCATGACATTTTAGTTGTAAAATCGAAAATTTTCAAAAAATGTTTTTTCTAACGAAAAATATCAAATTTGATCAGTTTTGGCTTATTTATACTTAGTCCAGTCATAAAGGACCTCTATGTATACATTTTGACTTACTTGGATCAAAATTTCAATGATTTGTATAGGCATGACATTCTTGTTGAAAAATCGAAAATCTTCAAAAAATGTTTTTTCTATCGAAAATTGTCAAATTTGATCATTTTTGGCTTATTCATACTTAGTACAGTCATAAAGGACCTCCATGTATACATTTTCACTTACTTGGATCAAAATTTCATTGATTTGTTTAGTCATGACATTTTAGTTGTAAAATCGGAAATTTCCAAAAGATGTTTTTTCTATCGAAAAATGTCAAATTTGATCATTTTTGGTTTATTTTTACTTAGTCCAGTCACAAAGGGCCTCTATGTATACATTTTTACTTACTTGGATCAAAATTTCATTGATTTGTATAGTCATGACTCTCATGTTGAAAAATCGAAAATTTTCAAAAAATGTTTTTTCTATCGAAAAATGTCAAATTTGATCATTTTCGGCTTATTTCTACTTAGTCCAGTCATAAAGGACCTCTTTGTATACATTTTGACATACTTGGATCTAAATTTCATTGATTTGTATAGTCATGACTCTCATGTTGAAAAATCGAAAATTTTCAAAAAATGTTTTTTCTATCGAAAAATGTCAAATTTGATCATTTTTGGTTTATTTATACTTAGTCCAGTCATAAAGGACCTCTATGTATACATTTTGACTTCCATGGATCAAAATTTCAATGATTTGTATAGTCATGACTCTCATGTTGTAAAATCGAAAATTTTCAAAAAATGTTTTTTCTAGCGAAAAATGTTAAATTTGATCATTTTTGGCTTATTTATACTTAGTCCAGTCATAAAGGACCTCTATGTATACATTTTGACTTACTTGGATCAAAATTTCAATGATTTGTATAGTCATGACATTCTTGTTGAAAAATCGAAAATTTTCAAAAAATGTTTTTTCTATCGAAAAATGTCAAATTTGATCATTTTTGGCTTATTTATACTTAGTCCAGTCATAAAGGACCCCTATGTATACATTTTGACTTACTTGGAT